>NC_092860.1:117301384-117324269 GCF_032062135.1 Pyxicephalus adspersus | reverse complement strand
GATCCTGCCACCGCTCCGGAAGGGCCCCCCGCCGCAACCAGCATCTGGCCCGCGTCCTCTTCCTCCAATGAAGAAAGTTCCTCCGATTGGGGAATGCCGACTTCCGGGTCCGCGGCACTTCCTGCTTCCGGAAAGTCTTGTGATGACGCGGCGCGACCAACCGCGTCATATCCGGGCGCCTCTTCTTCATCCCGGCCACGTGGGACCGCCGCCATCTTGGCCATGCGGCCTTGCTCTCCCGGGCCGTCAGGACGCCGAGCCCGCACCGCCACCGGACCACCGCGGTCCTCCCTGCCTTGCCAGGCTGCATCCCCGGAGGGACCCGCCACAGCGATACTCCACCGGGGCCCCGCGCCACCAGAGGCCCCGGCTGCAGGTAAGGCCTCCACGAAGGCCGCATCCGCCCTAGGGGAGAGGGGGCTGCGCTCCCTGCCAGCCGCAGCCCCCCTCTTGCAAACCGCCTTCCTGGGACCTCCCGACCTGAGGCCCCCGCCCTAGCCTCATCCAGCTGCACTTGAGGGCTGTGCCCCCTGCCAGCCACAGCCCCCCTTCTTTTCACTGCTTTCAGACCCCCCGCAGGCCGCGGGGTAGCCACCCCAGGCGAGGCCTCCCCTCTCAAGGCCTCACCTGGGTCTGAGCGGGGGCTGCGCTCCCTGGCAGCCGCAGTCCCCACTCCAGAACTCCGCCGGTGAAGGGGATTCCTCCCAAGTCCCGGTCCAGCCCTAAGCAAGCGGCACCCAGCTGACCTGCCAGGAGGGTCCCTTATGGGGCTCCCAGGGTGGCGCAAAGTTCTGCCAAAGGGTTCTGGGCTTAAGCGCACCGGAGCCCTAATTCTCTGAGGCCGCAGCCCCTCTAACCTATCCTGCTGCTGGTCCCCAGGAACCCCCCCAACCGCTTCAGCTACTCTGACCCGCAGCCAGGCTTCACCTTGTGAAGCTGCTGCAGCCCTAAGTTGCCGCATTAAGGCGTCAACAGACTCCATAATGCCTACCTGCACAATGTCCTGCTCTCCAATTTCTTTTCCCAAAAAATGTGCTTAGGATCCGTTACACCTTCCTTTTATCTCTTCCACTCCTCCCCTTAAACTTTTGACTCCTATCTCCTCTCCGACCCTCCCTTTCACTGCAACTCGATCCCACACTTGCTCTCCCCCCCCTTCTTCCGAGCAGCACGTGCCCCCTGTCATGTCGCCCCTTGCATATTCCCTGCTACGGGCCTCTCTATATCCACAATAAGGTGGTCTGACAACACCTGCCTGTGATAAGGGTGATTGTTTCCAAAAACCCAATACAGGCTCATTTTTGTCTTTCACCTTATGGTATCTGTGAGAAGTTTTGTCACAACAATAATCACAATCATATCTGCCTTGGAAGTTTGAGTGTGATATTTTTAGTATATTTATATATATATATATTAGCTGATAACCCGGCGTTGCCCAGGTATTTATTTATTGCACTCCTATATTATACAGGAAAAGGAATCAAATAAAGCTATAGTGATTTTCTTGTCTACGGTGTTGTTTCATTTTTTTGCCTTTGATTGCACTTGGCCAATTGCCTTATCTTTTCTCGAAAGCAATATTACAGGCCAGAAATTTGTGATAGAGTCCAAAAAAAAGTATGTAAAAATATAAGCAAAAGACACACTGTCACTGAGCAATAGATACACACATACATACATATATATAAATATATCTCTGACATATACCACAGCACTGTACAAGGATCAGCGGTGCACTCACATGAGTCTGAGTCATATGTCTAGCAAGTTTGGTTGAAATGTGTCCATGCTTTTCCTAGTGATGACATACACACATCCAAATATAGCTCTGACATATAGCACAGCGCTGTACAAAGATGACTGGTGCACTCACAAAGTCTCAGTCACATGTATGGCAAGTTTGGTTGAAATGTACACACACACATACATACACATATTTAATTTTATATATATAGATTTATTTCGCTCTGACATGTACCATAGTGCTGTACAATGAAACACTGAGCTAGACCCATAAGTCTCTGTACAGAGGAGCTGACACTCTAATGTCTCCCCACAGTCACACACTATTATTATACATTTATATACCTCTGACATATACCACAGCACTGTACAAAGAACAGCATGAGTGTCATATGTCCACCAAGTTTGGTTTAAATGTCTCTATGCATTTCCGAGTGATGGTCGAACATAGCAAGTTTGGTTGAAATGTCTCCATGCGTTTCCTTCTGATCACCAAATATATTTCTGACATATAGCACAGTGCTGCACAAAAATCAGCGGTGCACTCAGTCTCATGAGTCATGAGTCATATGTCTAGCATGTTTGGTTGAAATATGTTGATGCATTTCCTAGTGATGACATACACACATACATACACACATCTAAATATACTAAATATAACTCTGACATATAGCACAGCGCTGTACAAAGATGACTGGTGCACTCACATGAGTCTCAGCGTTTTCGAGTGATGGTGGAACATACACACATACATACACACACATACATACATACATACAACTTTATATATATTAGAAATATTTTAGTTATGTATAGGCTTAAAGGTTTTATAGGATGTTAAAAAGATGTTTTATTCATTTTGCAGCATCTTCTATTACCTAAAAAGCATAATCTAGTGACAATATGTCTTTACAATGACCATGTCATATGGTGGTGCAGAGAATTAAAATTTCCTGCTAAAACTTTTTTTTACTGGACTCTTTAAGCAGGTTTAATCATGATGGGCAAAGTATCTGATGTTATCACAATGTGCAACATTATTGGTTAACCTAATTAGTGCTTTACTAACAATTTTTTTCCTATTTTTTTTATTTACTTTTACTGTTCAGAGCTGATAAATGAAATAGTTTCAATGGTGGATAGGAGGTTTATTGCAAAATGACACATTTTAATAGCCAAATAATGCATTTTATGTATATATCAGGCCAAAAAATAGTACAGATGAACTCTGTAAGAAAGATAGTCCCGCCTGATGATGACTAGTTGGTATTTATGAGCAACATATCATTGTTACTGTTTAAGATGCTTTTTGTTAGATACCGTAATAAGGGACTTTCTACAGAGAATAATATGAACCATGCTTTGCAGCTCAGACACAGAGGTAAATAAATTAGGAGAATATAAAAAGCCATATCAGGAGCATCTATGCCTGCCTGGAATAGCTTACAGTGCATTTCTTTCTATCATGTTAACCTCTACGATGCATCACATTGCTTTGATGGGCCCCTCTGGACGTGAAGCAATTAAGACTACTTTCAATAACGACATAGCATACTGTACCTTAAAGTGCTATCAAACCATGAGATTCATGCCCCTTTATGTAGCATAACCCCCATCTACCCCACACACACATCCACACTTTAGCAGAATGTCAGAGTTTAGCTGCATATAATTTCCACGGCATATAATTAAATTTCCCAAGGTATCTAAAACATAAAGATTCTTATGTTTATGGATAGCGTGTCGGGCATCTGGCCTATCCATCACATTTATTGTGGTCCCCATACCCGCATAGCTTTATTGCTTTACAATGTACATTTTATTTTTCAATTTTGCATCCCTGTCTGTAGAGGCTGTTTAATAAACGTACTGATACTCTTTCTGATGATCTTTACTGAGTGGTGTTATACTCCATATAGAGTAGTGGTGTTTGTATAGACAAATATCCTCTATGCCACCCACCATTTTGCTTTTGCTTATGCTGATGCAAAGCTTACCAGCAGCATAAACATTTTTCACATATTTGCAAAACATCATATGTGCTCTGAAATGTCCCACTGGGCATAAATCACAGGCATTTTTTAAAGATCTATTTTCTTCACACTTTATCTTACAGTGAATTACAATGAAAGAATCATCAGATGGCAGGTATATTTGACCCATGCCATGTGTGGCTCTTAAATTCTAAAGCAGCAGCTATCTTTCACTTTGGCGGAAGGTCTATAAAACAAATATTTTCCTGTATGAGCTTTTTCTGTGTTTACAAATTTATGACATATGTTATCAAAAATAAACTATGGCCTCCACTTTCAGTACAAACTAAGTTGTTTTGGGTATGACTGTCTGTAAAGCAAGTTGCTATTTACATTGTATACATAATGAATGTATACTTTGCCATGGGCAAGAATATATCTTCTATATGCTCTTCTGGATTATGGAGTGACAGGAATGTATAAAGGGCAAGAGACTCCATTCAGTAATACATTCAGTGGTACACATATATATTTCTAGAATCCTAGCTATGGTCACCTACCTAATATATATACATTTTTACAAACATATAAATATATTTATGGTAAAACACTTTTTTCCCAACAAGGTCCTTTTGTACTTTGGTGAGTTTAATACATGTTTTTTTAAAAGCTTCTTATATTTAAAGTCCACTTCCTGGTTATTTTTAATTAAAAACTTTAAAAGAAAAGTAATGTGTTGACTTCTTCTAAAAATTATAGTTGCATGGTAGTCATGTTGACTCTTTGGTTTCAACACTTTAAAGTGTAACTCAGGCAGATAAGCAATGGCAGATAAGGCAGATAAGCAATGTAAAATATACAGATCTCCTTTTATTATTATTGGCTTGCAGTTCTTGCTGCGTTAGTGTGAGAGGGGTTAAGCAGCACCAATAGACAATTATTTAAAGTGCTAAAATTAATGGCATAAAGGAAGTACTGCAGGGGAAACCTTTGAATTAAAGGATAACTTCACTTAAAGACAATTAGTTATTCTGTTTGCCCCCTTACCCAGATATAGTAAACCCAAAAAAAAAGAAATGAACCCTTCCCATATTTGTTGACATCAGTCAGCTGCAGTTCTTCTGTTTGCTTACATCTGGCCGTGTCCCCGACAGGTCCAGGGTCAGAGAAAGCTGTCATCTTCACTGTTGTCTCCATGGAGGTCAGTAATCCTCCTTGGCCATTCTGTTGGATGGCCACTGATGATATAACACCTGATATAACAAGGTCTACATTGCATGGTGCATGCATCATACAGTGTGGAGCTAAAACAAAAAGCCATCAGGGCATTATTTTTTTGGCAAAAGAGATACTGCATATATTTAGGTCTGCTTTAACTGAGAGTATTGGTGCCTAATATTTGTTAATATAGTTTAGATCATTTGTTATTGATATGCTAGCTTTTTGGAATCTCTCAGTTGTTTCATGTCTACAATGAGGACTTGACAATAAAAACCTGATGTAGGTCTTACCATAATCCTTATTCTATGTTTATTTTATTATTCAAAAAATAGGGACTTTAAGAGACTGAAAAACTATTTTTCAATTGATTAAAACATTTATTGCTTAAGATACCATATCAATTGTACATACACATTAAAATCATTATTAACTGATCTTTGTTCATTCCTCGACGCATTCCAATGGAAACGGTCCACTTCATCAGGAGGAAATGATAAGAGAGAATTAAGGGTAGAATGAGCAGTTCCATGATTGTGTGATCCTCAGAAGAAAATTCAGTCTGATATGAATGCTGCTAGTCCAATGTCCCTCTGAGCCTACAATGGAGCTGAGCCAGAACTGTGTTGAAAGCATGTAGATGGAGTGTATTCAACTATTTAAATAATGATCCTATTCTATCCAAAATCTATAATAGATAACTTGGGAGACTTAGGCTTTAATCCTTCCCATACTCACACAACCTTTGTTCCTATACCCCTCTGAGAACCAGAAATTCAACATAGTGGTAAGTTGTAACTAAGTTATTGAAAAGAAAAATTAAATACCTGGACAAATATGTAACCATATTTGTCCAATTCCATGAGACAAATAATAAATGCACTAGTGATAGGTTACTGCATTTAGCATACTGCTTTTCTATAAAGCCTGCAGTGCAGCTGGGAATTAAAAATACCACCGGCTGTTTTATACTGTTTTTTTCTAAATATATTTAAAGTTATTTATTCTTAAGCATTGAAGGGCACACACACACACACACGTGTGTATCTCTCCCAGATCTAATTCCTTTACAGTTTCAGTTAGTTCTTTTTTTATACATGTATTAACCTGTAATCTTTAGTGTGAAGACCAATGTATACTGCAGGGATTTATCAAGCATTTGACAGTTTTTGAGCAGTTATTGGTTTAATTTATTGATGCCCCTCAACGCGTACAACAAGTACTATTTCCTGCATTTTACTATATACTGGGTGTATTTCTAAGTATCTCTTTCTATCAGTAAAAATGTTTTTTTTGGGGTGCAAATGGTATGTTAAAGAAGATTAATCAATAAAATATCCTTCAAATGAATCAAAAGCACATGTCATAGTTACTAAATCATTAAGATATAAATATTTAGATCACCCAAGAACAAGAATAATCCCATACATATTGACAAGGAGTAAGGGATCTTGTACTTAGCTCAATTCAAAATATTTATGCACCACTAGAAGGGCTAGAGAAGGGAGAGTCAGGTATGTACACAAAGCCTAATTGCATAATATCACTCTCCAGTAACCTTGTGCCCAGATAATAGACATTAAAGCACTACATATTCTAAACAAGCACAGATTAAATACATTTTAGAACAAGACTTCACTAATCTCACTAGCTGCATGTATTGTGACCTCCAAGATCACATGATGTCATGTTTTGGTCAGTTTAGAAATACCTGGCCAGGCCAGGAAAGGCCTGCTGAGATTCTGGTGCAATAAAAGTAAAGTATTTAACCACAGAGGTAAATTGGGGCTTATAGTAATTAAAGTACTTACACTGTTGTTCAGAATATGTAAATACTTAGGCAGATAATAGACTGTTTATAATAAACAAATACTGCATGTTTACTAGGTCAGATACACAAAACTAGAAATATTTTACCCTAAAAAACACCATGAACATCTCTCTTGATTTTCCATGTTTTAATTAGCTACATCATTAAAATAATATTTAGTTGTTACTGCAAGCAACCTAGCAGTGATATTTGCAAAAATCAAGCTTTTTTGTTACAAATATATGCATAACCACATTGTATTGTGCTGGATGAATGTGTATGTGTATTCCAGTAGCGACTTTAAGCTACGCTTTAATCAGCATTTGATGGGTGTTTTAAGATGATCTTCCTGTTTTCTGCCAGAACTGACACTATCTACAAAAACATCACAAGCCATTTCACTAAATGGTAACAATAGTCCCATCCTTCCATCCTGTATGTAATGGGATTTTTGAACAGGTTATTTTTGAACAGGTATTTTTGAACAGCTTGCCGAAAGTTCTGAAGAAGACTGGTCACAGACAAGATACAAAAACGTGGCACCATAGAGATTCAGGAGACTATATGTATGTGATAAATCGCACTGTAACCGGTGACATGTTGAAATCATTAAATTTCAAAAATAATTTATTATATGCACGCCTTACTTGCTAATATGTAGTGGGGCATAAATTGAAGGTAAACTCCAGGCAAATATCTTACTGCACAGATGAAATAGATATATATAGGACCTGTTTTTCTTGCAAAAGGGAAAGGGCAACTGGTAAATAAAGAAATGTCGTAGAAAAGAAAGTTATATATATCAAATCCAGTACATAATAACACAAAGTTTTGCATGAAACATGATATCTATACAGAAAAGAAGTCATGTTACCCTGGTAAGACACCCGGAAACTAGCAAGAAATGGTTAAACACTATCCCACACTGTAATGTGCAGCCTTCATACAGGAGAACTTCCCTACTCTTCTACTTGTCCGGATTATGGCCCAACAAGGGCATGTTCTATTTAGCAAGACCTGGCTTACCATCTCTGCAAAATGGTGCAGTTCTTTTAAGCATGTGAAACCAATTAAAATTTAAAGGAAGGAAGACAGCTAGTCACCATGAGTCTAATTTCCACTACTTGTATACAGTGGAGGTGTTTACCTGTTTGAACAATGTGTCTCCATTTTTTGCAGGTTCAAAAAGACAATTTAATCTTAACTCCATCTACTATTAAAGAACATGTTGGTTTGATTCTCATTCAAATATAAAAAAAAATGTTTATGTCCTTTTTAGTTGTTCTCAGTACAAATTGATTTTAGGTGAAAATCAAGTGTCACCAAGACTTTATTGCAAGAGATATAAGAGTATAGGGATCCTTCATCTATTGTAAGCCACAAAAAAGTTCTGTTCTTATTTAAAAATCTTTAATTAGGCTAGAACCATTTTAATATTCTATTTAAAGTCAGTGTGTGCAATAAAATGTTTAGGCGGATTTGACTTTCTGTGCTGACATTCCCATATAGTATGTAAGTGTCCAATGTATTGAGCATTGTAGGTGCTACACTTTTCTTTACTGATCCGCTGTCATTACTTTAATGTGCAGACATTACCAGGAACACAAGTAAAGCTAGTGTGTTACAGTTAATAGCTGTTTCTGGACACAATAATCCATATCATTAGTATTGCTTTATGACTCACTGATAAAGGGTAAGAGATGGATAAATATCAACTATTCTTTGGATATCTTCTCAGGACTCTTTTTTTCTTAAACTTTAGGTTCAACCAAAACCAAAAAATTTTAAACCGCATTCAAGTTTTTATTGGTGTCTTTGTCCCTTTTGCAAAGTTTCTCTCCTCTTCTGCTGTCACCAGTACAGAAAGTAAGGAAAATTGTTTTAATTGAGCCCAAGGAATCAGTAAACACCAAAAGGGGTTTTAATCCTTTGCTACTCTATATAAAAGAAAATGACAGAACTTTTTGGTTAGGCATATACTTAAAATGCATTAGTGTGGCACATCTGGGTATGAGTGCAACCATTGTAGCATGGAGTCAAAGAAAATACAGAAATGTCTATTGCAAGTCTCTTCTTTAAATCTCCTTGATCATTATGGGATGTACTCTGAATAGATAGTGCACTGGTATTGACTTAAAAGAAGGGGTTGGCTTCCAATGGTTTCTAAATATCACTGCGACGTGAGAAACAATACAAAGCGACAAAAGTGCAATCTTAATTCAATGTGTGGACTATTCGTTTCCGGTAAAGAGCAGACATTGGTTTTACAAAGCATTTAGTAAGATTTAATAATGAGAATGAAATGAAATGTTTATTATTTATTTATTTATTTTTTGTAATCAAGGGAGTTACCATCAGATGAGACCCCAGTGGAAAAATTCTGGGATCCCCTGCTGTTAATTCTGTTGTAGGTCACTTTCATAAAAGTCTATGGGTTGAGATTGAAACACGTTTAGAAATTTATGACACACACTGTAAATATTTCAATAAAATATTTAGAGCTAATCCACACATTGTAATGTCATTATTTCTTTAGTAAACAACAGCTGTTCACTCTTCACTCTTCTTCTTAAGATTATTTTGGAGACAAATGGAGCCGCGCAGAGAAATGAATTATATAATAGCATTTGTTAAATCATTTTAAGTCTCCAGTGCAGCTTTATTATTAGGAGTAGCCAACTGCTGAATGTAGATTGAAGTGTATTCATATTATTACTTTTCATGCTGGTGAAATTATTTCGTACTTAAATATTTCTGCCATCTTTCTAACCCAAATTCAGGGCTCATCCTCTATCTATTCCCTGTGCACTGAGCTGGCTGGTGTCCTAACCTGCATCGGCAATCACAGCTAGTTCTTGTCAGCACTGCCTGCCATGTTCTTGTTCCAATCGCATTACACATTTGTGTCATTAAAATTCTAAATTACATAATTAGTAATACCACCCAATGTGACTTCCCCAGTGCCAATGGTTCTACTGCCATTCTATTATTCATGGAACAGGTAAAATTCTATGTTAAGGCTTGATTTTTGTACAACGTCAATGTATTATCCACTGTAAATCAGCTATATAGCCTTCTGACAAGGTTCCTACTCAGCTTCTATGTTGGCAGACCCAATGGCCTCATTTTTCTTTTGTGACTTTCTGTGTTTTACTTCTTGTATAAAATGTGTCATGAAATAAAAAATATACCACAATAGCTTTTGTTTGTAGCAAAATAATTTGTTTTATAAGGCTAATTCTTTTTCATACAATACACTTAAAAAAAACATTGCAACTATTATTAAAGTTGGACTTGTTTCTCTCCAAGTATTGTAAAAAATAAATAAAGCATAAGTTTTGTTATGGGAATTGCCATATGTAGGAAAGAATAAAAGGTACACATTTCCCAGCTCCACAACACAATTATTGTACCATGGACATGGCACATGTACCACATATAAATCTGAATGAAGAAGGGGATAAAGGGGTTAATAACTTCCTCCATACAGAGGTTGATGACATTGGCCCCTAATACACAGAACTAGAGCAGCAAATTGATAGCTAAATCCCACAAACTAAATGGGCAGAACCTGTCTTTCCAATTATTCAGTGGGGTTTGACTGTCAGCTTCATATCCTGCCCTATTCTGAGAATTATTGGTCACTGTCAGCATTCCTGTCCTGGTATATTCTGTGGGGCTGGTCGGTCAGTGTGAGTGCAGTAAACCAATTATATACATGAACCTGCCTTTGGTACAAGAATAATGGCTTAAAGTGGAGCTGCAAGAAGCACTGCGGTTCAAAGTTTAGACACTCCAGTTAGAATTCAGATTACTGCTATATTGATTACACAAGTTATTACAGCAATGAAGGCAGAGTAAGTACATATGTTAAATGTAAAACTTTCATTAGCTGGTACTGGGAAAGTGTAGACAGGGTCTCTTTATCACAGCCCGGTTGCAGTATTAATAAATACCAATATCACTTAACATGTTAGTTTTAACTGCTCCTGAACTGCAATATTGTATGCAATCAAACCCAAACTATAAAAGAATGTCATTACATTACAGTGTATGACATACTGAAACTTCTTTATAATTTGGGAAGCCACCAACAAAAAACATTTTACAGAACCAGATCATCATAATAAAAACCTTGTGATTGGCTGATCCTCAAATGCAGTAAAAAGAAATCCTTTATTTACTTGCAGACTTTATAGACAATCTTAATTAGTGTGCATTTTTTACAGACTGTCTGTTCGTTTCTGAACAGTTGCCAATGCTACCAGAGCAGTGTTTTTATGGTCTTTGTAAATGAGAGGGGATTTTTTTCTTCCAGAAGTGTTGATGTTTATGATGACAGTGAAGAAAAGGTATTTTTAAATAAAGAGGACCTGAATTCAAAAGGAGAAAAATGATCTTATTCGGGACAATTAATTCTGAAAAAAAACAGTGTAATTCCTGGTATGTAAGGGTGCCTAGGCACTCATATTCTATTGCCCCATAGTTTTTTATCTGCAGAGTAACAGTCTTACTCTTTTACCTCTGACTTCTAGTCTAGAGAGATTTTGTGGTGTTACTGTCTTGATGTTCAACACTATGCTTGCTGAATCTCTGATACAAGGATGCAAAGTCCTGCCTCTACCAGGATAGCCACCTTTACACCTGCACGCCTGCGCAAAGATGCAGTGCAAAACAAGGCATGGAATGAGGGTAATGGGGAAAAAATCAGCTGCAGTGAGACTACCATCAATATTGTAAATAGTCTCGAGTTCCTCTTCATAACTTTCTCTTATAGTACTAGAATGCAGAAGAGTAAGGCTTATTTAGTGGTTTGGTGTCTCACTGCAAGGCTCCTGGGTGCACTGAAAACTACTACAGTGAGATAGCCAAACTGCACCAAAGGCAGGAAAATTTACATACAACTTCGACCATGGTGCAGAACAAAATCAATTCAAGCTATAGACTACAATTCATTTACCTAATTTGGAGAGTTAGGGACTGTGGTTGAGCCCCTGCCTGGGCTCTCATCCCTCACTGTGGTCTATGAGGGGCTCTGGCCTACTCAGGGCACTGCCAGTGACTCTTACCTGCCAAGCATCCCCTTGCTGCCCCATGTCCCTGCTGGTTTCAGTGGCTACTGTCCTTGTATTTTCTCTTTCCTGAATACTTGAATGGAAAACGCAAGGAAGAAAAGTTGCAAGGACAGCAGCCACTGATGCCAGAAAAAAATGGGGGAGCTGCAAGAGAATAGTTGGCAGGTAAAAGAACAACCACGGTGCAGCTGGTATGTTGACAAAAGTGAGAATATTTATGTATATTTTTCTATAAAGTTTTGTGTCCTTTGTCAGCTGCAGAAAGTGATTAAGCACAGGTACAGCACTAGGCATGAAGGTACAGTTTAAGCAAACCATTCAGTATGCAATATTTTCAGCATTTGATTTTTAGGTATCATGTCCATGAAAAACTTTGACATATATAACACACTTGTCCATGGAGATTCTATTCTATTCTAGTGGTGACAATTTAAATGGTAAAAATGATAAAACATCGAACAAGTAGATAGTACATTGAATACTTGCAGTCGATCACAGGATTGGTTTAGATCGATCATAGTTAGCAACATAACATTCATCGAACTTACCACTGAGAGTAAGTAGCATAGTGAATACCTAGCATTAGAAATACTAGGCAAGCACTGCTAGCAATTGCATGTTTTTCTTTACCTGATCTATAACTTGAACTTTACAATCATTTAACAGCAACTATCATATTGACATTTTCCAGATTACTACAAATATATAAAGTTTAGTATTTGATGTGTTATGAACCATTTTCTTTCAGTTTTGTTAATACAAATAAACATGCAGATGTTTTGTTTCTTGTGCAGCAAATGTTCCAATTTCTGGAGAGGAGGGGGAGATAGTTTATGGGGTTATTTTATAGTGTTCTTTTTCTTGTGTTTTATTATACAAAGAAAAGTATGAAGTGTGGGCGTTTATAATAAGAACACAGTTCATAGGAATTACAAAATGTTTACCCATTTATATATTCATGTAAAGTGGCAAGCTAATTTATTCAATTCATGTCAGGGACTTGATTTTCTGATGGGTCAGAAAGTTTACTTAGTCCAGTAAATTGTCTTGACTTCAATCATCCAAACCTGTGGAAGGATTTTGTTTTTACACGTCACTGAATAATTGAAGTGAATCACGTTTTTGACTGTTGGCCTGTCCTCATTTTTACAAGCCAAAGAAATAAAAGAAAATATAACAAAATTTTTAAAGAGCAGACTAGTGTCATAGAAATACATAGAATCAGTATAATAGCCAGGCAGTAGAGGAAAAAATGGAAAGCTACTTACGCTTAGTTGTAAATACTTTAAAAATTCCTCCCAAATATCAGCTTCACCCCATATCAGAGAAATACTTTGAAGTGAATAGCAAATAAAATATTCACTTGCTACACATTTTACAAATGGGCCTGGAACCTCAGTGCAGTCAATTTCTGTCAGTTTTTTTATATCTCCACCAGCTCTATATATAGATAGGTCAGTTGACATTTACATAAGCACAAGATGATTTTTTTATTCACCAATTACATATTGCAGGATGTTCTGCTGGTCTTGCAATCTACACTGGCTTTCGTAAAACTGTGATTTATGAGTCAGCAGCTGTAATTAGCATGATAGAAGTAACTGACTTTAATAATTCTATTACATTTTTCATATATCTTTTGACATCTCCACATCTTTCTGGGTGTTGCTTGCATGTGTAGTTTGTGTCATTGGTATACAGGCTTTTAATATTTGGGACCCACATATCAATGTACTTGAGGTCTGTGACCTCTAAATCAGTTTGACATCGTTTTTAATAGATGTATGGGATTTCTAGTGCAGGATATTGCAATATTCCTTCTTTTTTTGGATCTCTGCAACTACAATTTGCATACATTGAAGAACAACTAAAACTTCATATCATGCATTTCTAAAGCCTTTTGCCTCCAGTAATATTTTTGTATTTTTCTTTATGGGAAATCTTTAGCTTTATGACCTTGTTCACAAAAGTGCCAAAAAGAAACATTTTGAGGGCAGAAAGAGTATATTGGAACAAGTTGCTTAATATATACACAGTTTTGGAAAGTGCATAAAAATACACATGGTCTGCAGTCACTGACCAAGTCTTGTGCTAAAATACAAATTATTTTTTTCTCTCTAAAGCCCAGTACAGATGTCAAATTTTTGTCATTGGAAACAATTTTTTTGTAATCACTTTCGATCACATGACTAAGGGTAGTTTGGATCTCCCTCCCCACCCCCTAAAATAAAAAACCCCAACAAAGTTTTTCCAGCAAAACAAACATTTCCCGCACCCCAACTTACTACTTAACTTTTCCTGCATTTTCCCCAACTATTGCCTACCAGCCTATACTCTTCCCCCAAAAACGCACTGACACCTTCCTTGGGTTTAAACTGGCTGGCAAGCAGCCAATTTTTTAACAAAACAACTTAAAAAACAATAAATAACAATAAATAACCAATAATTACAACAATATTTAAATAACATATAAATATTATCTCCATTAACATAACTTAACATATATCAGGACATATAACATTAGTATACTCTTTATATATACTTTATAGTCTTTACTATAAAACTTTTTCCACCCAATCAAACTGTAACACAACCCCATTTTCTCACTGCCCAACTGCACTATAACCAACTTCCAACTCCAGTTTACTCCACCAGGCTGCAGCTCTAGGAAAAAGGTAAAGTCTGTTCCACCAAAAATTGTTTAAATACACACTGGCCCCTAGCGGCCCAGCACCGCCTCAGGGGCCACACCATAATACCATTTAAATGGGCACCCTACCAATGGGTTGCCTTCCTAAATACCAACAGGACTCTTATCCTCCTAAACCCCAACCGCTTCAACCACCTAGCCTTGCTCCAAAGGGAGGGTGGGAATTTTCCTTTCCAGAAAAAACTGTCCCTCACTTCCGATGCGCCCTCTTACTTAAACCTTTCTATCCTCCTCCCCTCAATTTCCGACCAGACCTCTAGTTAATCCCACCCTCTAACATCCCTCCCTCACATTAACCCATACGTAACCTGCAAACAGAGGGGGGGGGCTGCCCAAACACCCAGTCATGCCGGCCCCACGCTTAGTCCCCTGCTGCAGGCCTTCCTTGAGGACAAATATTTAATGTACAATCAACACTGTTCTGTGCTATGGAGAGAGGAGGATAAGCAAATGGCACCCTCCATTGGAAAGTATTAGATCATCCCTGCTTGGAAGACAGCTGTACACGTTAGATTTTTGCCCAAGACAATCACAACCGTTTGTGGCGGGCACTAATCATTATATGTGTAGATAGCTTATGGTTGTCCTCTCTTCTATACAAGCTCCATCAATATTCACTGTTCAATATAGGTGCCTAAATGTAAAATCTGGATTTTCTCTGGTTTGAGAAGCAAGTTATTGAGTCTGGATTGGCCAAATACCTTTCTCACCCTTACTTATAAACAGTGATATTACCAGGCTGGGCTGAGGCAAGCAGAAAAGCCATTGACCTTTGGCACCAGAAAGGAGGGGGTGCAAGAAGAGCAAGGATTGCGACCACAAATAGTGCATTTCTGCAGAATTGGTTTTGTACAACCCCCACAAAGTGCAGCCAATTTTCACTGAGTACTATATAAGTTAATTTAGCAGTATAAAGAACTTTTGGCTTTTCATTTTTTTACAAGCTCACTTTGGTGGTAGTGGTGAGAGTATTTGGCATTGGTGTTTAGTATGGGGTAAGAGAACAATTTTGATCAAACAGGGAGAACAACTGTCCTTAGCAAGGGGTAGGTGGAACACCTGTGCTCATTGAGAAATGTTTCAGTGGGCAACACTTACTATGCACTGTATTCTGTGTCCTGTGCCACTGCTTTCTCTTTATATGCCTATCTGAGTTGCTACAATTATTCAGACTCTGTTGGGCTGACGTTCACTCACAGTGTCTGCATAGGGTTGGGTAACCGAACAAGCTTTCCACATTCAGGACATGGCTCAAATATAATTAGGCATTTTGCCATTTGTCTACAAAGATCTCACAATTTTTAACTGATTTTTTTCAACTTTTTGAATTTTTCACTATGGACATTTAAATATATATAGAAAAAATATGTGTATAAAATAAACAAGCGTTTTAAAAAATTGCCAACCATTACAAATATTATTTGCAGCTTTGCTAGTCTATTTTCTAGTATATATCTAAAATTACAAAAAAGCAACCTGAGTAAATATCTAGCTTTGTAAATAAAAAGCACATTGTAAACTATGGATTCAGGATTGGAATGTGAGAAATGGATATTTTTCTCGGTGAGTGTTGGACTTCTGTGTGCATTGTGTAATTGCAAGAAATGGAAAGAAAATAAAAATGCACTAGGCATTTCAAAGTTGGGGTCAGGAAGGGTAGTACTTTATTTTAAAATAACAGCTCTATTCAGCCCACGGAATATATGTTTTTTTCTAATATTCTTTCAAAATACAAGTTGTGAAGGTGAAATCTCAATGATATATGTTATCTGGTAAGAAACACAAATTAAGTAAGTGCAAAAAGATGACACCTATCCAAAATGACAGGAATAGTTGTCACACAGGGATGATTACCTGCATTTTAGGAGTACAGCCTCGCCATGAAACCAAATTCTCTTTACTGAGCCTGTCCTGGCACTGATTTTCAGAATAACTCAGCCAGTTGCTACCTAGAGAAAACCAATACAGGGGTACATTGTAAGTAGACATGCAGGGACAAAGACACATTAACAGAATCACATTGCATCACTACTGGGTTGTGTTGATGATTTCTGTACAGTTTGTATAAATGATAGGGGAAGATTGTATCATCAGATATTTTCTTCAGCTGGAATGAAATCCTACAGCGTTACACTACTAAAAAGCTAAAAAAAACAAAACAAAACTGTGGTACATGCTGAGATCTGAAGGTCCACACTTGACTAGAAAATTAAAAGTCAGGGATGGATTATATTTCTACAGCACCTGGCTCTAGAAATGACAATTTAAAAGATTAAGTCCTTGGCCCCTAACAGTACACCAAACTAAATTACTTTAATAAGACTAAACATAACCAGTTTGTTTATAATTAGATTACATTCTGCTTTCCATGGAATGAGATTCCACTTTGCACTCTGTAAAAATAGTATTTGTTCTATCTCTGTCTTTTTGTTGACAATGGAAAATGAAATGAGAAATCTTTTTACAAGTAGTTTAGGCAAGTGACACCACAAGATCCCTAACAATAAAGATGGTTTTCAACATCCCTAAGAGGGAACATAAGGTCCCAACAGCAGAAATAAAACTCTTACCCTCAATACCTAATTTGTGTAGTGGTTCTGTACATTGACGATATACAGAATAACCTACAAAACACGATCTCACATGTAAATAAAATACATACAGACATTTCCCCAAAGGCTACCTGTTGGTAGCAATATTCATAAGTATCCATCTCATAAATAGTAAGCTCTTTCGGGTAGGTACCTCTCCTCATCCTTTGCCATTGTTTATATCCATCTGTCATTTGCAACTCCTATTTAATGTACAGCGCTGTGATATATGTTGCTGCTATATAAATACAGTTTATTAATAATAATAATAATAATAATAATAATATCATCCAAAGGTCTATGGTGTTTCCTGAGACTGCACACAGTTATTGGGGTCTATTTATAATTAATCTAGACACCATGTCATTGCAGATTAAATCAACATGATAAGAGCTATGCTTCCAAGAGTTGTTGAAAAGAGTCTGCCGGTAGCCTTATTTTTTCTAGAGGGCAAATTTGCAAATTTGATTTAACCTAGATTTGACAAAATTTTTTATTCAAATATTTCAAGAAATGCACTGGGCCAGCTGAGCAAAATGGGTAGTTGTCCTGGGGCCCAGGGCCCTTAGGGGGTCCCTGGTACTTGCTTTCCTTCACAGTCTATTTTTTTTGTCACTGCCATCATTCATTCAGACACAGCAGTAGAATCTTTGAGCTGCTGCCATATCACTTACCGTCAACTTAGTACCAGTATTCTTGCAGCCAGGTCTAGCCTGTCATTGCGGGCAGAGGGTGGCACTGCATTGCCAACAGAAAATGGCCCTAAAGTGGAGTCTAGCAGCAAACAGTTCACAGCCTCCTCTTATCCCAGGAAAGTTCCTATCTTTTCAGTTACAAGGTCTCACCTCCTCAACTCGTCCTTCTCAGTCTCTCCTGACTGCCTGACAAGGCTGCCTGAAAGCCAGAACCGTGTGACTATGGCAATTTTGATCCCCCCACCCATCCTTGTTTCCCCCTCCTCTAAGCAAAGGCAACTTAGCCTTAAAAGCTGCCTTCAGAAAAAAAACATCCATGGGAAGTCTGACTAAAGCAAAAGAAATTGCATTTACTGTTAGTTTTACCCTGGAATATAAAGGACCCCATTTTACAAAAACATGGCCCTGGAAATGTACAATGATTCCCAAAAATGATTAGTTTGCATAAAATACATAAGACTCCCTGGTGACATGTGGGGAAAGTGTATTTTAAAGGGAGACTTTAGGAGAACCACTGACTTTTTAAGTTACCTTGAATATGAATGTATCCCAAGTGAATACAAAGGAAAACAAGCAAAAAAATGCACATTTCTAGCAGACAAAACATTATTTAGCATGTGAATTTTGCTTGTTAGCACCCCAATAGGTTCAGTCAAACAGAAACATTATTATAAATTTGAAAACTTGATTCATTAACAAATTTAACTTGGAAAAATGTATTGTATTATATAGAAAGAGGGTACATGCTTAAAGTGGAATTAAATCTGGCGACTCACCTGTCTATGTTCCAGAGCCAACTTCTGAACATAGACAGGAGAGAACAACTTCTCTTCTGAACTACCTTCTGCCATCTTTTTTTCCTGTGCCAGGATGAATGTCATCACACGCAAGGAAGCTTGGAATGCTGGTTGTCCCTGGCAGGCAAACCCGATGCTGTGCATGTATAGCTTAGCTTTTTGTGAGAAACCTGGATCGATCAGGCAGGAAAGGGACATCACCTGTTCCTTTCTGCAATAATGACCTGCCTGACCATAAAAACTTAAAAGTGTAACTTTTAGTCTAATCTTTAGTTTTTGATTGGCTGTTTACTAAAATATGGTCTGCTAACTAGTTAGACACTTCAGAGTAAAATTAAACTATGCTATAATGAGATCCAGGACAACAGTATACATACTGTGCTATGCTCTGCACAGCAGGGTTTATAATGGTAGGAGAGCCATCTCTTGATTTATCTGTGTATCTTGTGATTGGATTTATATACACTGCTCACAACTTCCTAATTTCTTACTGTGTGTTGATCCAGCATAATCTGCTTCCTCTTAGATTTATTTCTGAACACAATCAGGTTACACTTGAAGGATGAGACTCATGCAGCTTGTTCTTTGTGGATGGCAGACAAAGCTTCTCATCATCGGTAATTGGATCAATAATTTTCCTCTAAACAACATGAGTTCTAATTTCCATCGCATCTGATCTCTTTTCAAAGAAGTGATAGGCGATCATTAGAAGAATGACTTTCCCCAGTATTTTACCTCTGCCTAGGGCCAGGCAATGATGGGAGTTGCAATCCTTCTCTGTCATTTATTACCCAGAACTGATAAAGGAACTACACCATTAAAAAAGAAGATTATGGCTTGCCTTGTTCTGGATTTAAACAAGTAAATCTAATGATAGAATGTTTGAGAATGTGTATAACAGAATTAAGGAGCACAGAAGGAGCAAGAAAATCCTCTGATTAAAGAATTCATTACATGAATGAAAACTCAAACATTTGCTACTGTGCATGACATACTTTGAACAAATTAACCCCTAAAGGTTTGTAAGTGTTAGAACAAGATTAAAGTACATATTTAGGGTTTATATATCTAATAATATTTACTAGACAATCAACTATGGGACATGTACTAACCTTTATCAAAACCAACTTTCCCACAATTGTTCTATTGGTTTTAATACATTTTAGGTCACTTACCTGAAACAATTACAGTATGTAGCAACATAATTTAGAATTTACAATCTCCATTCTAGGAACAGGTTACTGAAAATACTGCAGGAAAGCTATGTGACAGCTAGGAAACAACTTACAGAAGGAGGTCAGCAACTTCCATTTTACAGGTTTCCTTTAACATTGTGAAAGAATCATGAAAAATCAAAGCAAAATATATTAAAAAAAACAAACCTAAAATCCACCTTCACCTATTAAACCCAGTTTCTTAGATTTTTTTGAGGCAGCTTCATACATGAGTTCCTTTCTCATCTCCTATTTGGTATGTATCACTGACTACATAACACCTTGTGCTCAGGTTGATCTCTAGCCTACAGGGGAAGTTTCAAGTGCCATGAAGAAGAAAAGGAATCAAGTCACACTTCCTAATTAGGAAGATCCATGGTGTATATGTCTTCTACATAGTTAGTATTTTTCCTTTAGAGTAACAGAGGGTGGAAAAGATTTTGAACTTCTTTAGAAAATAAATGATTCTTGTATAAAATAGCATTGCTTTGGCGCTTACCTTTAGAAGCCAAAAGCATGCATATACTTCTCAACATTTGCATGTTCCAGTCACGTAGGTTGAACTTTATGGCTTTTTGTTTTGTACAATTGTAGCAATTGTTCTTTTTTCTTCACAAAGGGGGATTAATAGCTTTTTCACTTATGTTCCACATCCCAATATCAGCTGAGCTGGGCAGAAGTGCAACCGCCTGACAGGAAGACCTTTTGCCAGCTAAGAATCTTGTTTATGGATCTGACTGCCTATTGCCAACCTAATTTCATATAATCCTTATACAGGTTTAGACCTTTTTGGGTGCAGTGAAGTGCAGTGAAGTATGCCTGGCCTGTGCCAAAACATGTGCTGTTCATGATAATTTCTGCTTAAATGATGTAAACTTTACTTATGCAAAGGAAGTTAATTAAAAATAAAGTATACAAGATGTTTCTTGGAAAAGTGAACGTCATTTCACATGATCATATTAGTTAATGGCAGCAATTTTCTAGTAAGAGCACACTTGCCTATTCTAAGAGTGACACACTTCCTAAATTAACCCAGTGCTGTGGTATCTTTTAATTAAAATTGCTTTCCAGAAAAAGAGATGGACTTGCAGTGGAACATTTTGAAAGTCTGACTCTAAAACTTTTTTTGGAGTCTTGTAGCTCTGGTCAAGAAGCTCATGGATGGTGGACAGTCCTTTTTGTGCTAAAAATGTCAAGTGCTTTATCCACCCCATTAACTGTTGTGAACCATTATGCTTATATGGACTTCCATTATATGTTATTGGACAATCTGCCTATTGACACTTAAATAGCAGCTTAAGCTCTCCTATACAGGAGTGATTCTGTATGCCCATAAAGATTTATGTATTTCCTTGTTTTAGCTCCAATCTATGTGCCTTAACTGCTAAGCATTTGATTTTATGTTCTCTGCTACAACAATACATCTTTTTAATTAGGATCTAGTGTCTCATTTCTGATGGTCCCTTTAGAGACCCCCTAAAGGAATCTAGCACAACAAGCCAGAACAGATCTGGTTCTATTTTTTGTGTGGCCAGGTATTTGTCTATAGGAAAAGATAATACAGTGTCATAACAAACATCTACAATATAGAATAATAAAAAAAAGTTTAGGGTTAACATAGATTTTAATGTAAGCACTGCTATATTAGCTCAAACTTTACACTCACTGAGAACTCTATTCTTTTCCTTTAAGTTTGATAGCCCTAAAATCATTCTCTGTGCAGTCTACATGCCCCTGCATGTGTCATATTTTTCACAGCGGCAGTAAATATTTTATTGTGTTCTATAATTCATAAATACTACATAAAATATCACATGCTGGGGTATGAAACATAAAGGTCCCAAACAAATCAGGAAAGTAGCCTGAAGTATAAGGAATGCAAGGAATGTACACTGCTTAAAGTAGGAGATTTTTATGTGTTTAATGCATTATATGTATGAATCCCATTTTCAGCCTAATTGCTGATATATAGAATAGTTAGTGTTTATGGCTTCTGGTGTATGTACTGGCTTCAAGAAAGCTTTTTTTCCCAGATCATTACCTCCTGTGTGTACTACCAACACATTTAAGGGCCTGTCCAGTGACGCGAACTTCCTGACTTCTGGTACCACTCCGCTCCACTTCATGCCAGAAACCTCAATCGAGCACACCGTACCTTCTGACTTGGGCACTCCCAGCTGTCGACCATCCGTAAGAACCTCCGCCATCTGGGCACCCCACCACACCTAGGAATGACCAAGAATCCATACCAAGCCACACAAACCACCTAGAACACAAAATAAACAAACCACCCCCACCATGCACCTGCCCTTAAAACAAATATGGTCTTATATACAACTTGAACCTCCTGGATTCCCATCTCCCAATTTTCTTGATAGCCTCGTCCCCTACCCCCCATCTGGCTGCCTCAATAGCTGCCCCAATACGAAAGGAATGTGACAAATATTAGCATATACCCCCAGCAGAGTCAAACAACTCCTAAAAACTGCCACTAACTGCCTTAAGCCTCCCCGGCTGAAAATCTACCAATGCCTGAACTGGGCAGACTCCCAAACAACCTCCCCAACATTCCCTTTTCCATTTGATCTGTTTTGGATCTCCTAATCCTCAAACTCACCTTATCCGCCAGGCACACAACATCCTTCACTAAAATTCCACTAGTACGAGTTTTCGTTGGGCTAACCAACTCCCCAATTCGCATGGCTCCAAAAAATCAGCATCGGTAATCAAAGCTGCCCTAAACAAAGTCTGCTCATAGACCCCATGACATACCTCCCCTAACTGCCCACCAACTTCTGTAGCAGCTCAAAGGACACCAGCGGTCTGGCATCCCGCACCCCCTTTTTACCCCTCCTGTACCCTTTCAAAGCCTGCGGAATTAGAAAAACCTTTGTCACATCTGGCATTCCCTTTAACTTAAAACGAAATACCGTGTTTCCCCGATGATAAGGCAGGGCCATCAAATAAGACAGCCCCCCCTTTTTAGGTAAAAATGAAAAATAAGCCCCCCCCCGCAAATAAGCCACCCACCGATTACTTACCAGAATCGCGTGGTGCGG
>NC_092860.1:117215885-117299834 GCF_032062135.1 Pyxicephalus adspersus | reverse complement strand
TTACAGATGCCACGGACCCCCCATACTCAAACTGTTTAACCAACCACTACAGAAGCATCTGTATCTGGTCTCCCCCACCACACCACTTTATCTGTCTCTGCAGAACCTCCCAGTCATGCCAAACCTTCTGGTATGCCCCCCAAGTCGGACGACTTGCCGAATTAAACTTCTGATAATTCCATTGTAATCCCCCACAAACCCTCTGTACAAGGGTAACCGCATTGCTCTGCCTCCGGTGCCTACATGCGAAACCTGTTCCACTGTAAATGAGACAAAGCGTCAGTGATGCTATTGCAAACCCCAGAAATATGCCTTGCAAAGATAAAAATATTATGCTGCATACATTTAAAATTCAAGTGCCATAACAACCGAACTGCCGGCCCCAAAGATACTCAAAAGCTGGTAATGGCCCACACTACCCCCAGTTTGTCACAATAAAAAAGATCTTTTTTGTTGGCCAACTCCAGCCCCCATAAATCAACCACAATCACAATAGGGAACAATTCTAAAAGGACCAAATTTTTAACTAAGTCTTCATCCACCCACACCACCCAAAGTAGGCCACAAAACCCATCGCCCCTGCCACATCCGTGTAAAGGTTTAAATCCATCGCATCAACCGGCCCATCCAGCCACAGTGCCTTCCCATTAAACTCCTGCAGAAACTTGTCCCAAACCAGCAAATCAGCCCTTATCCCTTTATTCTGTTGAACAAAATGTGTCGGCGACTTTACCCCAGCCACTGCAGCCGACAACCGTCGACAAAACACCCGGCCCATCCTGATCAACCTGCATGCAGAATTCATCTTTCCTAGTAGAGACTGAACCTCTTGCCAGCACATCTACCTACGCCCACCCGCCAACCGAACCTCCATCCACAATCTTTTCAACTTGTCCTGAGACAACCTACTCTCCATCGCCACAGTGTCTAATTTAATGCCCAAAAAGGTTAGAGCTGTCACTGGCCCCTAAGTCCTGTCAGCCGCCAATGGAACACCAAAACTCTCCGCCACATGCTTTAATGTTGCTAGCAACAACCTGCACACTGAGCTCCCTGGGGGACCAATCAACAAGAAGTGGTCCAAGTAAGAGATATCTGACTCCACCTTCACCACAAACTTTACTATCCACTCCAGAAGGGTGCTACATTGCTCAAATAAAGCGCAAGAAATGGAGCATCCCATCGGCAAGCACCTGTCCACAAAATACCCCCCGGCCCACCTACACCCCAACAACCTCACACAATCCGGGTGAACTGGCAACAGCTGAAAAGGAGCTTCAATGTTTGCTTTTGCTAGCGGCGCCCACCCCCATAACGCCTAAACCACTTAATGGCCGAATCGAATGATCTATAGGCTACAGCACACAGATCTGGATTGATACCATAATTTACCGAAGCCCTGCGGGAAAACGACAAATGATGGATCATCCGAAACTTTCCTGCCCGGGGAACCAACCCCAATGGGGAGACCACCAGGCCTTCCATTGTTGGTTCCCTAAATGGTCCACCTATCCTACCCAACCTTACCTCCTTGTCCAACTTGTCCACTACCACCTACGGGTATTTCAATGTTGACTTCAAATTCCTAGGTTCCTTTGGCAACTTACCCATTGTGCTTGCAATCCTGGACCCCACTGTAAACCCCTCCCTGAGCACCCTCACCGGCGTCACCCCCTTTTCCACCTTCATCACCACCCTTCCTGAGCTAGGTTCCAGCTTCAAATCTCAGCCAGGACACTATGTGCATGGAGTTTGCAGGTTCTCCTCATGTTTGTTTGGTTTTCCTTCCACACTTCAAAAACATGCAGTTAGGTCAATTTGCTTTCCCCCAAAATTGACTTTAGACTGTAATAAGGATTAACATATTTACAGATATTACCATATGACTGAGGTAGGGACATTAAATTGTGATCCCCTTTGAGGGACAATTAGTGATATGACCATAGACTTTGTAAAGTGCTGCGTAATATGCCAGTGCTATATATATACTGTGTAATAATGTAAACATTACATTTCTTTAAACAAAAGAGTGCTGTTCACACAGGGCTGTTTACTTCTATGAAAAAGGGGAGAGGTTAGGATGAGCGAGTGGCACTCTGCTGCATCCCCTTCCAAAATTAAGGTTTGAAAAGTTTGGAGTTTAGTGTTTTGGGTTTTTTTTTTGGTAGTTATTGTATTTCCTTTTCTGTTGCTGACACAGGCCCACATATGCTGCTCCTTGTGCAGGACTGTACAACATATTTTAGCGGTATGGCAGTGTGCACCAAAACACTATATATTTATTTCCCCTATGGTTGCCAATAAATGTAAGCAGTTTTCTTTATTAACATGTCTGGCAGACCTCAAATGTGAGAAAGAGGTTTTGCAGGACAAAGCAGTGGTTGGGCATCTAGAGGCAATGCATGTCTTCTTTTTTTCTGGCCAGAGTACATGCAGGAGTTGAGTAGCTGCCAAATCCTTCCTCCTCCTATTCCCAGGCACAAATCAGCCAGTTGTCAGCAAATTCTGCTAATACATTCTTTTCATTTTTGTCCTCTTCTGCTTACCCTTTTAAACTGGCATTTAGGAGTTGGCTGAATTATTTGGTCATATGTTCACTGACTTGCTGCAGGAGTTTGATCTTCATCAAACACAAGAATTCCATATTTTAAGTCATAGGAATGAGAACTTTAGACCCAAGACCATAAAAGGAGGGGACATCAGGCAGTATCCAACAGTGCCAACAGTGCAAACAACACCACTGTGTAGTGTACCTGCCTTAGTAAATGGTAAATGTGTCAGTCATTTGGGTACCACAGACATGAGGAACACATGCACAATTCTCCTGCTTCATCTGCATCAACGTCTGTGACCCCTAGTGGGATGGAGAGAAATCTGTTGGCAGGATCCCCTTGGATGGACAATCTGCATTTGGTCTTCTGATCCTAAAAGAGCAGGATCAACTTAGTGCTGCTTTTAAGAGTTGATTCTGCAGCCAATGTAAAAATGGTAGACAGTGTTTCTAAAGCATTACCTTAGTTGCCAAATTTTAATGTTTGCTGTAGGGTAAATCCTGGTTTGGACCCAAATGTTTATGGCCTATTCTGGCAATCAGAATAAATATGGCTGTTCTCTCCGATAATAAATCTAATTTTTATGTATGATAAAACCTGACTTGTCTATCCTTCCTACACTGTGGCCTTAGCAAGCTGTTCACATACTATCCTGCCACTTTACAATATTTGTGGCTTCTTTCTTCCACAAAATAAATAGCCAAAATGATTATAGTTATTGGTGTCAGTTAAAATGACTTGAGAGGCACAAATTGCTCATTGCTCAAGGAACCCCTGCTAACCACTGTAAGAACTTTAAGATTCCACAGACCTCTGGTTGGGAAACACTGCTTTAATGTCTATTTCAAGGAAAAACCTGCCTTGTCAATTAGCTGCCTATTGAGGTACCTTAACCTCTAGTGCCCCAGGATCGCAGGGCTGCATTCGTTCAAACGAGATCGATATTTAAAATAAAAAATCAGATCACGGGCTGTGCTGATCAAGGAAATCTTTCCTCAGCCAATCAGAGAGCACTAGAGGTTAGCAGTGGCTGCATTCATTGATCAGCATAACCCATGATCTGCTATCTCCTTTGGCGAATTTACACCGGCCGTTTTCGCGTACAATTTCGGTAAGCGACAACAGCTGAATTCGCTGCAAGATCGAGTTTTAAGAACTCGCTCATCCCTATTGCCCACCAGATTCTACTTCCCCAATCTAACACTGCACTCTGCGCCTTTTGCAAACCCCCATTCAACTTTGGGAGGCTAGTTGCACAGTTCCAGCACATGGTTGCCCCCAGGACTTCTGTGTGCAAAGGATGGCATCTAGCGAAGGACTGACAGAGCACTAGGAACCCACAGATAATACATTACCAAGATTTTCAGCAGAGGCAAGTCCAGAATACAGAACAAGAGGTCATTCACAGGTAATCAGTCCATCAGATGAGGTATCCAACTGAAAAGACAAAGCAGGGTTACAGGCAAGATGTTGGTCCAGACTAGTGTTGGTCGAATAGCTCACTATTCGATTCCTCAGCTATTCGCTCGAATAGCGCAAAATTATTCGGGTGGTTGAATGTCAAAGTCGAACACCATTAAAGTCAATGGGAGGAAAAATTTGGGTTTTGTTCAGGACTGTGTAGAGCTTCTACAGCCTCCAAACAGATGTAAAAAGATACAATATAAAAGGATACATAAAAAGATACATAATAAAAAGATAAATTATAAAAGGATACATAAAAAGACACATAACACTATTACATACCCCTGTACTTCACATGAATATTAAAGGGCACCTGTCACATCAATATTAGGCTAAAGCTAGGTACACACTTCCAATAATTATTGTTAGAAAACGAACGATTACGACCGATCAACGATTATGCACGATTATACTTGAACAATCATGTTGTGCACAATTCTGTACATTCTGTAACAATATGATCATTCAAACATAATCCACCAACAGTGTCCACATGCTAGATACAATCATTTGAACAATGCAGGGAGGGACATGTGAAGGAGAAAGTGTACCGCAGAAACATGCACGATCACTGAAAGACGATAGATAGTTAAAGATCGTCGGCCAATCAGATCCACCGTGGCAGTCGTTCATTTCCAGCAACAATCCTGGTTCCTGGGCGTCGTTGCTCATTTTTGTTTGGTCAATCGGTTGTTCATCGGTTGTTCATCGGTCGTTTCTAACGATAATTATTGAACGTGTGTACGCAGCTTTAGTCTACACGGACTGTTTCCCCAGCGTTTAAGGCTTAGAGTACACAGACTGTTTCCCCAGTGTTTAACCTGAAGCTTTTAAAGCCCATGTTTGAAGTCCCCATGCATTCCAATGGGCTAATCTACACCAGGACGTTTCCTTCAGGCACGTTTTTGAGCGTTATCTTAAACATTGCTTGCAACGTTTAAAAAATTAAAACGCTGGATAAACGGGGAAAAATGCTTCAATTGAACTCAATGGAGGCTTTTTCAAGCATTTTTAAGCTTTTATGAAAGCTTCCATTGAAAACAATGGGGGCTTTTATAAACGTTTTTAGCAGGACTTTGGAATATGGAAGCCCCCTTTAATAAGGAGACTCCCAGATCTCCACCACCCCACCCTGGGGAATAAGTACAGGGGTACATGAAACCCCCCCTGAAAGGGTTAAAATATATGTAAAAAATAGGACGAGGCTTTAATGTTAAATTATTTTATTAATGTGTGTGTTTGTGTAACTAAACTATTTTTTTTTACAGGTTATCCCAATGACAGGATGATTCCTATGGCTGCAATGAGCACAGCCCTGGGACTCCTGACGGTGAGGGATCGCAGGGCACTAGGGGTTAAATGAGGACAAGCCTCGCCATTCACCCCTAGTGCTCTGTGATTGGCTGAGGTTTTACGTTTCTCAGCCATTCAGCACTAGACATGAATGGGGAGACTTGTGCCCATTCATCTCTAGTGCTCTGTGATTGGCTGAGATATAGGAAACCCTGATGACAGCTCAAGCATCATCAGGATTTACCTTTCCTCAGCCAATCAGGGAGCAGAGCAGTCAGCGGAGCTCTGCTATGCAGACAGCTCTGCTCCCTTGATTACTCTCGCAGCCCTAGAGGAGCTGTGACATGTTCTGTATCTGTTATACAGCTCCTCTAGGGCTGCGGGAGTGATCAGGGGAGCAGAGCTGTCGACATAGTAAAGCTCCGCTGACTGTTCTGCTCCCTGATTGGCTGAGGAAAGGGTAATCCTGATGATGCTTGAGCTGTCATCAGGGTTTCCTATTTCTCAGCCAATCACAGAGCAGTAGCGGTGATGAATAGAGATACATATCTCCATTGAACCTTTATTGCCCTGGTATTGCCTGCGGTTACAGTTAATTGAAGGCACGTGCTTCCAATTAGCTGTAACTGCAAAGTTCCCACGGTCCGGGAATCCCACGATGACATTAAGTTTCATAATGTCATTGTCGGATAACCTGTAAAAAATTAAAAAAAAACTAGTTAAAATAAAAACACACACTAATTAAATTAATTTAGGATAATTTTTATTTTTTTTAAAAACTTTTTTTTCCCGAATTTTTGCAGTCGAATCCCATGTTTTTGGGGTCAGGTCTATCCAAATTTGAACAGCCATATTCAGGTCGAATATAAGGACAACCCCAATTCGAACACCAACACTAGTCCAGACAGCATACAATCACAGGCTTAGGAACAGACAAAGTCAGCAACAGTAAATCTGATAAAATCATACACCACCAGCAGCAGGTCAGCCCAGCCTAATGCTATAACAAGGCACTGCTGACTGGGAGCAGGGAGGCTTTAATGTCCCAGCAGCCAATAGCGTTGCAAGACTGAGATCAGGAACAACTACTCTGCTCATTAGCTGCAGCATATTTCCTAATCCTCTTCAACTACACACTGTCTCAGAGCAGGGGATGCCCAGAGACCATTCACAGACAAAGGAAAACTATGGATGCCATAGGCTGCAGATTAAAGGACTGAAAGTTATTTTCCTTATCTCCTTTGCCTCTGTAAGCGACGCAGTAAAGAGAATAATCAGGGCGCGCTTACCTACAGTGGCTTACTGTACGGGATCGCCAACCAGATAATTATCTCCTAACAACGGCTATGCATAGAATAATTATTTACCTCTTGTGACTTGCAAATTTGTTCCCCAAAAACGAATGCATGAAGTAAACGTTATATAGTCCCTAAATGCAGTTTTTCTGAAATTTCCTAAAAATTTGCCCTTCATTTTAGCTGCTTTTGGAGTAAAACTTGTTCCCTGTACTGTTCATGGCCCAACTGAATGCTACAACTAGTTGAGCTCACCAAAGCGATAATAAAAAATAATAATAAAAGTTTAACTTATTAAATATAGTAACTACACATTTCATTAGCTGTAAATATTGAAAACAAATAAAATAATTAAATTGTTTGGCAGTCCAGAGGAGTGAATGACCTTCTCAGTCAATGCAGAGGACCTGCTCTGTATAAATTATATTTTCACTGGAAGCATTGCCTAGGTTTAGTTAGATTTAAATATAATGAATCTTAATCTTTGATAAGTGTGGTTTCTTAAAACCACATTGATTGAAAAATTACACAGTATGTTCGAATTGTTTTGAAACAATTATAGTTATGTTTGCATGTGTTAGTAAATATCTTTGTGCAGTTTATATACATTTATACTATGTGTTTATGTATTTGAGTATATTGTATGTGTTTGTGTGCCATTTGCATCTCCAGATCATGGATTAGATGTTTTAGCTATGATTTATAGCAGATGCATGAGACGGACCATTAGGGATTGTATTTCAGATTCCTTTGCACATAACATAAATACAATTATGGGAACAGCCAGCAAAATAAAAATCCCATAGTAGTTGATATCAGGACAGCAGGATGCTGCTTGCCTTGTCAATTACAATGTGGAGTTTCAGATTGAGGAGAGGTCAGGAACTAAAGAATAAAACATAGCTGTCCAGTGCAGGTAATAAGGTATGTGCAGGCACAGAATGCTGTTCCTGCAAAATTTGATGTACCATTTGAGATGCAGGTTCGACTGGAAAAGCGGCCATTAACTTACTTTCTCTCCTTTTACTGAAAAAGATTTGTTTCTTTGAAAGACGTGCCTGTTACTGAGTTAAATTTTGCAAAAATAGTTTTATGTCAGTAGCTGCATTTGGGTTTATTAAAGGTACATTCCAATCAATCAGAAATGTTATATCTCATCTGACCCAAAAGATAGAATATACAATTTACATTCTCGGAGCTAAGCACAGAGGTGGGTATGATATTCTCTATGGCTGTGCACTACTACAGGGAAAAAAAAGGGGTAAAGGGGCATGCAGTATTTTTGGTAGTGCAGCACACTGCAAGATACTTTAGAAGTGCATTTAGAAGATGAATTGGGTGCCACCACATTCCAGAAATGCATGTAATGTGCACTGCAGCAGTGCGATAGTGTAAGCCCAATAGCTGTGCTTGATATGATATTTTTTATATACCTATTTCAGGTAAGGTAGCGAGGTGGGCACTGGAAGCTAGAGTTATTCTGACAGCACAATTCTGGTAAGCATTAGGGATAGCACTAACTGATTTTAGTTGCTCCCTGTTTTCCTATATATATATATATATATATATACATACATATATATATATATATATATATAGCAGCTTCCTAATATATATTTATATATATACATATATATATATATATGGACTGCCATGGTTGATACCTGGATTGAACGTTAAGCATAAAAGCCTTTGTGCGTCTACATTACATTGAAAATGGGAAGGAAAGTTTATGAAGACTTTACAGAATAATGATAGCATTAGTGTTGCTTTCAGTGCAGCCCATAATAGGTGACAAGGACACTGAATTTCTAGCAAGATCAATAGGTATTTTTGGTTCTTGCTGAAAACATTCTCAGCCAGAAAAATTTAAAAAAGAATGCAGCCACTACAACTATTGACTAGTTAGCTATAAATAAGTCCTTCTTCCTGGAAAGTCTTTGTATCAGCAGGCGCTAAACATTCCATCTCTTATAAAGAAAAATAAAAGAAACTTGTGTACTACTTTTTTATGGATTAACCCACAGATAAAAGTAAGTAGAAAAGGTATGCTCCGCTGGCTTTCAGCAGTTGTGATGGCAGTCAGGTGTCTAACTACCCTTTCATCCTCTGTGGGAAATTTGGTCATGTATGGATACCCCAACATAATCACCAGGAAAGCTCACATTAACAATGAGTGTCAATACAACTGTTATCTGGGTTTTGTGAAGGGACCAGAAGCTGCTGGGGCTATTGAAAGATTTAACCATAATAATGCAAATAATAGACCTGCAGTGATAAAAGAAAAGTACACATCAAGGTTAACAGGGAGTCTTTTAAATTTAATTTACTTTCAATGTACACTGGAAAGAAGTGATTAGAGTTTGTTGTGCGTTCTTTGTGTTCCAAGGGATGTAGAATATTAGATACATTACGCTTTAATCTGAGATTCCATTCATCCAGCTAATCATATTACTAGTTTCCTTATACTGTATTTGTCCACTCTCAATGTTCCTTAAACATATTTTAGAACAACACTATTGATTTGTAAATAACATAAAAAGGAAAAAAGAGTGATCAAATGGGGACATGAAAAAGACAAATAACAGGTAAGATTAATGCTGGGCACACACATCAAGGCTTTCACTGAATTTACCTTGATAGGAGGTATGGCCTCCATTACCAGAGACCTAAAAGAAATTATTCTTTTAAGTATGGAACTGAAAAAATGTTCACAGCTTGTCAAGGAATAATATGCCAGTTCTGTACCACTAGCAACAGACAGTTTGTCAATATTTCAATCCTTTTGTTTTTAGGTAGCTCTGCCAATCATATCCTAGACACTTTACACTATTGACTGATTTTGTGATCTGGTTTGCCAGTTCATTTTATCCATTCGGTCAAGTAATAACGACACTAGGGGACAGGAATTGTATGATATTCTGAAATCACTAACGGCAGCCCAGATGGATCTATACAAAACTCATCACTAAACACTATTCTTCCTTCGTCAATTATCAATTATTTAATCCAATATATTGTATAGTATATGTATATATTTATATACAGTTCTGTAAGAAAGCTTGAGGAAAAAATTCATAAAAAAATGAGTGTCATTAATATTGGTATTAACCAGGGGTGTAGTGGAGCGGGCACAAGTGGGAACACTGTGCCCTCACTTTTTTCGGTAATGGGAAGGCGTGCCCACTTATTTTGCAAAGAGTTCTTTGGTGGTCTGCGGCACTGGCCGGTCCCCACCCCCTGCGGGATCAGGAAAAGGACTCTGCTGGGGGGGGCACATCGGCCAGAGCCGCGGACCAGGTCTCCCATATGGAATTGCAGGCTTAGGGCGGTGGGTGGGTTGTCTCTCTGAACACAACCCGCCCAATCTCCCATCACAGGCTCAGACCTGCGATGGGAGAGTGGGCGGATTCTGGTATCATGATGTCACTCTGGGGGAAGTTTCTTCCCCTTTGACTGACACATAAGCAGGGGTGTAGTGGGGTGGGCACGTCATGGATAGTACTGTGTCCCCTCCACTTTTTTTTATGACTACACCCCTGGTATTAACCAATTAACTGCCTAGTTTCTAGGATTATTATTTGGTTTGACTTTAACCTCTTTGCTATTTTTGCATGCTTTGTTAAGTGGAACATTAACAAGCAATCTAAAAGTTGGTGAAGAGGCAGAAGAGAATTCTCTGTCTTTACACACTAAACTGTGCATGACCAGCTCTCTGTCCAATTTCAGCACATGATGAGATGAATGAACTATAGAAGTTTATGAGTTTTCATTTGTGGAATGTGTCCTCTAGTAAAGTCAAAAACGTTCACCATCGTCACAATGTAAAGGAGAATAGGGGGCTATTTTATATAAGGGCCCCTGGCTACTGCTGTATTTGGCGGAAACGAGGTGGACCCACAGTCGTAGAGGAGAGACATCCAATTATCCAGGATGAGTCCAGTATGGCAAGAAATGTTAAACAAATTGTTAACTCTTTTTGCATAAATGCAGCTTTAAACATGCTGAGAACCTCCACTGTACTTCATTGTTCTTTGCAGATCTTCATCCATGTCCAGCCCATGCTTTAACAAGTATGTGAACCCAAACAGTAAACTTCTCTTACCTGTTCCTCTTTGGTCTGTTAAAAATGCTATTGAAAGAATTTTGTTATATATGTATTATAAGTGCAAATAAATGTGTAACTGTTGATGTCATAAATTTGGAGCCATGCTGTGTTCTGTGCTCTCTGCCTGATTTAAGTGACTATTTAGCCTTCCCTTGTGTCATTCTAGGACTACAAGTCAGGTAATCCCTATGTTGTGGATAAAACAATGGGAGTGGTAGTTAAACATAAACTCTGTACTTTCACAACGTTTAAGGGTTGAAAAATTGACATATGTTCATATTGCACTGATGTACTGAATGCCTTCTTTTTTTAATTTTTAATTTTAATATATTAATATATAATAATTAATTTAATATATGTTATATATATTTTTAAAGTATTTTATTTTGTCTTGATATACTATTTAATAAATCATTTGTAATGTTCTTTTTTTGAACACCCTGACTTGATCTGCAAATTAGAAAATGTGCAAATTGGACGTAAAAAATAGCTAGGGTAGGCTGGGTGTTTAGCTTTATTTCCAGCTCGGAGGAATGGATGTTTGCTCACAACTTCATGTTTCTATTAAATCCACCATTAAAAATAAAAGACATTTCATGATATTCATAGATGTGCAAGAGTGCCAGTGGTTTCTTTCCATTGTGCTGATGGCAGAGCTGACCATTGTCTGATTTTGAAGGGCTGCACTTAGTTTCTGAGACTGACCACTGTGTTGCTGGAACTACAGTATAACGTACCAGTAAATACAACTGCACAATAAATTGGATATCATATCTGGATTCACTTGGTTGGTCTAAATTTCTGCATGGGAGCCCTGTTTGTTTTTCTTGTTCTCACAATTTCTATAATTTGAAATGTAAAGGTTAAACCCACACCCACTACGGTCTCAGCTTTTTCAGTATGGCCCTTCCTTTCCCAGGTTTATTCCATTTACAGAGCTGTCTTTGTTTCAGTGTTTTGTGGTTTGGTCAACCCACACATCAAACAATTACCTAAAGTTAGTACATGGTTGGTATATTTTTTTAATTAGGCACTAGACTATATTTATATATAGTTCAAATTATTAGGAATTTTTTGTGTGTATGCAGCGTAAAGCAACAGGTTTACTAAACTGCCTAAGTTCCCAGTTTCACATTCTCATTCTTTATTCTCTCTCCTGCTTCTCCCATGGGCAGCAATGATGGATGCCAGGTACTTATGGGTGGGAGAAGCATGTGGATCATGCCCCTTCCTTCCAGATGACAACGCTGATGCCTCTCAGACCCCAGCACAGTCTAATGAGGTTGAAGAGCATGTTCTTGTTTTTGTGTGCCACAGAGCACCCTTTCTTCTCTTCAAAAAGCAGGGTGTTATGCACCAATAGTTACATCCCTGGCAGAGAGCACAATTTGACTTATTTGAACACAGAAGGTGAAAAACTCATCTACTACCTAAAATATCCCCATACTTTACAATAGGCTGTACAATATTTAAATGGCATTAATTATGGTCTCATACTTTTGCTGCTAAGCGTAACAAAAACACAGAGACTTTACATTTAAAGTCTATACCTAGACTATAAACCTAAGTGAGCAGCCCAGGAACACTTTTGCAGAAAAACTAGATGGCAGCATTTTTAAACTTATCTGCCTTTGCTGAGCATCGTTAAATCTGCAATGACTTGTTTTCCCTAAATTTAATATATCCATATTTTTATATGCAAAAATAGATATTTATCTTTATAATTATACAACATCCTGTTTCCACTGAGAATATATAGGTGCAACCTCTGCTAAATCTCCTAATACTTCTTGAAAATGTCATTTAAGAGAAATTAATCACTGGCTTCAAACCATGTCTCGTAAGGCTTGCATCTTATTTTACGATGTCCAATTATATAAATCTGAAGTGCAGCTGCTCTTAGGGGACATAAACCCATATAATCCAACACATATTCCAAATGTAAATATATACTTAGGCTTACTACAGTTTGATTTTTTTTTTAACATGTGGGTTTTAGCTGTGTGTGCAGAATTCTGTAACTGGAGGCAGCTGCATTCATTTGTTGGCAAATTTTAGGAAAACTGCAGTTATGTTCTTGGTCATTTAAAGCATTACAGAGACCTGTAGCAATGTACAGTGATAGAATGTGTTCCTGTTTCATTTTGTATCTATATCTTTGTCTTTATGTGACTAATAGGAAAAAATTCCTGGAATAATTTTTTAGGCTTGTCATACACAGATATATCTCTAACCAAAAATCACAGGCAGTGAAATATCTGCCCACAATCAAATGCTTTGTTGGTGAAATGCTGCCTGCTATTGCTGATATCTGCTAGAGATACACATATGAAGATATTCTTGTTTTATTTTTTCAAAGAAGTCAATCTACTTACCTGCACCTAGAAGAAACAAGTTCTGATAATGCGGGTGGAAATCACACCCTTATCCAGTCTTTGCAAGCTATACTCTTGTTTTGAGAATCATTTGCATGGATCAAAAATTTTATGTCCTCCCCCAAAAGCTAGAAAGTGCTGGAATTAGGTCCTCTAGCACTCATACCAAAAGATATGTCTGAAATTTGTCTCTACCCATAAATAAAAATATGCCCCCAAATAATAGTTTTTTATAACAGCAGCCATACATAAAATTATAGGATCCTATAGTCTAGTCAAAATGACATAGATATAAATTACAACAAAAGCTAAAGAAGGAAATATACATGAACTTTATCCTTGTTCTTTGAACGTCATCATTTAATGTAGAAGCTGGGTCATTTAATTCATGACTAGGGTAGCTCGTACCTTTGCCCCCCAAAATCCCCCCCCCACACCTGTCCCCCTTTTCTTTCCCTTGCCAGCCCCTTTTCCTAATTCTTACCCTCTTCAAAATAACGCTCCACAACCTGATGCATTTAAAATGGCTGGCAAGCAGCCTTTTATTTAACAATAAATGAACACTTTAGCATTTTCCATAAATTACCTCTGCATATATATATATATATATAACTGTAACATATACATAAAATAAGCATCAAATAAATAACACTTAACAACAAATTAAATAAATTAACAATTAAAACACCACCATATAAACTCTAACTTTACCCTTTATTTACCAAAACCAATTCCTAATAAAACCAACCATCTGTACCCAAAACAACTAGGTTGCAGGTCCGGAAGGTAAAGTCCGCCATACCACCAAATCTCCACTAATAACCAATACCGCCATGCCATTCTGGCTCCTAGCAGCACAGCACCCTCTCAGGGGCCTCCACCGTTCACCACTTAAAGGGGGGGTCCCCACCACCTTGGGTGCCCCCCCACCAAAATTAACCCAGAACTTTTACCTTCCACCAAACCTCAACCGCCTCCTCAAACCTTATAAAAGGGCGGGTGGGTGGGAAATTTCTTCTTTCAAAAAACTGTCCTTAACTTCCGTTTCTCCCTCCTTTTACCCTCTTTTCTCTCCACCCACTATACTTCCGACCCGACCCTCTCTCTTTCCCCCTCCTCTTTATGTAATTCAGCCTTAACCCTTCCCTTAACGCCTGTCATGTAGCCCCTCTGCACATTTCCCTGCTACGGGCCTCTCTTTCACCAGCCAGAATCAGAAGAGCAGTGCCAGATGGAAAACTGTACCTGCCTCAATTCTCTGAGCTTCATGAGGACCTATTACTCCCTGATCCCTTGGGAAGACAATCAAACTAGTGTTTTTCAAAACTAGCAGTGTATTTAAAATTTTGTCTATTGTCTAATGTCCATTGCAAGTTTAATTACTATTTTCAATCTACTATTGTGAGCAGAGCTAATGATCTCAGGTTCAATACTCATCTTCAAAGTGCAGAAAGTGCCTACCTCATCAGCCATTCTTGAAGCCCTTTCTTTCTTAACTGCTGTCCCCCAAGTTTTGATAATTGCACAATGGCCCTGATTCATGAAAGCTCTCCAGGCTGGGGATAATACACTTTCAGAAGTGAAGCTGGGTGATCCACAAAACATGGACTGGATTTTTCAAAATTATTTGCTATTTGCTAGCAAATGTTTTGAATCCTGGACCAAATCCATTCCAGGTTTTGTGGATCACCCAGCTTCACTTCTGAAAGTGTATTATCCCCAGCCTGGAGAGCTTTCATGAATCAGGGCCAATGACTCTTATGTTGTTGTTTTCATTGTTACCATATGACAGTGAGCACCTAGGAATAAGTATATTCTTAGGTTAGATCATTTTGTCGAATTTAAAAAATGGTATGCCCCCTGCTACCCCATTATATACCTATTGCTCCTTGTCTGTCTACCTATATACCTGTCAAGAAGGCTGAATTTCCAATTTATGACAATACACAAGTGCTAAATACATCTAAATGTGGCCTTCACCTGGCTGTATATGAACAGCTTTTGCTTTTCACATTGATATGCAATTAATAAAATCTCAGCAGAGTTTTAAGCTCAACTTTGTGTTGGAAAATGTCATCCATCCTATAAAAATAACAGCATCTCTTGTGTTTATTATATTATAAACTTGAAGCAATTTCTACACTGATTGTGAACAACACTGTGAAAAATGACAGAGCCTAAAACGGAATATTAAACCATTAAAGTCAATAAAACTGAAATGAAAATGTAAAATAGCTTGCCTATCTCGAGTTGTGTGGTAAGCAATAGTTTTGTAATATATTTGAGATTTTGCACTGCAAACTGCGCCTATTTCTCAACTGCCTATGCAGTCCCTAGCAATAAGGAATTGTTTAACATTCATATTTATACATTTACCTCTGCAACTCTTTCAATGTCTACTTAAATAACACATAGGGGGTCCCCAATACACAATCAGGTTAGCAAAAAAAAAAAATAAAAATAAAGAAAATCTAGAGTAGCCTGTTTAAACTACTCATGTTAAATGCAGAGGTCTAATGTGCATACATATGGAAATCAGTAAGGAAGCCACACTGACTTGTCAAAGCACAAGTGTGTGACATAACACACATGTATGTGTATTAAAAGGGTTTGCATGTTCTCATCTGATGTATGCTTACTTACATATCTTCGCTTTACAGTATATCTTTACTTACCTGTACCTGTATTCACCTTTGATTACCTGTATATACAAGGTACAGGTGGAAACAGTATTTCAGAAAAGCCCAGCCTATACAAGCTTGCTTGTGCAGTACGTATCATGCCAGCAGTTTAGTGAAAAAACAGTTCTAGATCAGTGCATGAATGTCTTAAATCAGATTATATTGTATTATAGCACTTAAGGGGCACTTCAGATCTGCAATGAACTACAATGTTCTGCCAAACTGTGATCTTAACCTTCTCTTGAATGGGACAGGTTGTAAACTTTTTTTGTATGCGGCTGCAGACAGCCGATCGCGGTATTGTGGTTGTTGTTTGATGATTTGTACCATGGGGGCAGCAGATCTGGTTACCCACAGTTTGTACTGTTTGCTGCGGTACACAGCTCAAGGAACACAATAAAAGACAGAGTATAACGTTGAGAAGGGGGCACACACTGGCCAACTACCTACCCCAGGCCTCACCCAAGGAACTATCACTCATATCCCTGCAAGGTTTAGTAAAATACAGACTAGGGGTAACCATTTCTTTTGGTCTAAAGGGGCTGCATACTTTGAGCTAAGTACAGAAGCAGTGCTTGTACCCCCCCGATAGTGGACCTAATTGTGTTTATGTCACAAGTCTAGGGCATGTTCTCCTTTAACATCTTCATTCTGATTTGTTTCCCTGTTTTCCTTGTTGTACCCTTCTGTTTTTACCTATTTCTCACCTGTTATGTATTTTGGCTTTTGAAGGTCATTATCCTAACCAGCCAGCACTGCTGCATCTGCCACAGGTTTTACACAAGGTAACAGGGACAGGGGTCCTAGCAGGGACCTAAATTTTGTTTGAACAGGGTATGAATTTACTGTTTGTATTCCCCATCTGTTAGTTGTATTTTTGTCTATTTAGGGTCTTCATCTTAACCAGATGGCAAACTGGTCGAAAAAGTCCCCAAGCCTGTGGTAGCAGTGCTATGATCTGCGGTTGGTGCAGTTGGTCAGGTCCAGGTTCAGCAACCCTATGCGCCCAAAAAAATAGAGACAACTGACTAAATATATAAAATAGCCAAGTTTTTTTAATCAACTTTATCTGGTTAGCTGCTTTTGTTTGCATTGCATTTGTTTTGTTTTTTATTTTTTATTTTATATTTATCTTTATTTTCTTCTTTTTCTCTGATAGCTGGGACATAATGCAATATGAAAACACTAGGATTTATTGGGCTCAATTTATGAGAGAGCGGTTCATATGCATGAGACATCATTGTCACACATTGACTGGCCTCCACAGAGTCCAGAACATATCCTATAAGGAATCTTTGAAATATGCAGGAGAAGACTCCAATACTCCTGGAAGATCCTAGCTAAAAGTTATAACTCTGGGTGGAAAGAAATGTTGTGACATTGCATATGCTTATCAAAATGATTCCACAGCCAATGCATTCTGTAATCAAAGCTTAAGAGAGGTCTAATGAAATATTAAAGTGTGCGACCTATTGTAGCAAGTCAGTGTATGTTTTTAGACATATTGGTGTGATCAGAGGGTTAATGTATTGGGCATGTATATGTATATATATCTATTTTTGTATAATTTTTTTAGACATACTTTATTATTGATGTCACAGAGACAAATGAATTAATATCTGTGTTGCATACATGCATTACAAAAACAACGGCAGTAATAATTGCAGTATTACAATGAACTGCTGTATATAATCTATTTTCAGCTATAACACTTAGGAACGGGCTAGGAAAAAGCAATGTGTTCAAGTGTGTGATGGTGAGAGAAATATCAGTATAGTAGAGCATCACTTCTCAGGATCTCCAGGGTCTAATCCAACCATGCCTATGAGCCAGTCATTTGTTCCACCTGCGCTCAAGTCTGTAAGGCACACTCCAAGAAATGGCTGCAAATCACAGAAATGACAGCTAGATGATCAGTCTGTTGTTGTAAAGTCATCACTAGAGGTCAGTATAATCACATTTGTGAGCTTTCCAAGCGCTAGATAACCCAAAGAAAAAAGATTGACTGAATATATAACCTTCATTAAATGATAAAATTAACTCTTCCCCAATCAGACCTTTCTAAAAAAAGTAATTTCACATGGCAATATAAAGAACTAATTTTTATAAAGCCACCTCAATAAAGGATCCAGTAAATCCTGTTACATTGTATGTGTTTTACACTATTTTATATCAAAGCAACTGCTTACAATGAAAGTGACACATGCTATGCCAAGAGAGAGAATTTTTAAAAATCTTTTTTGGCAAGAGATATGACTTACTTTTAGCAATCATACTACTGCTATATAAATATCTAGATATAGAATAGAATATATTTTCCAATCAAGCTGATTGGCATTATGATAATTTGATTTTTTTGTAATACTTATGTTTTTACTACTTCCTTCACAGGAATGATAACACTGAGGAATACATTTTTGTTGAGTTAGATAGGGTACCCTCCATTTTTGTCAAAAAACATACACATTTTACATACAATTAAAAATAATGACTTAAATGTACTCCTTATTTAAATTTGTTTTATTCATATAAAGGATTTATTGTTACTCTATGACATATTTTTTTACAGTAAAACATTTGAAAATTAATCGGGTAAGCGGTAAAAATTTACGCTTATAGCTTTTCCTGGAGTGTTCAGTGTTAGGACAATCCCGCCGGACGCTCCAACAATAGTCAGCCATCATATGTACATCCCATCTACCCTGATACCGTCCTTCCATGACCTTCACATCTTGGTGGAATCGTTCTCCTTGCTCATCACTGACTGCACCAAGGTTTTCCGGGAAATTAGAAAGATGGCTATGCAGAAAATGCACCTTGATGCTCATATTTCATCCAAGCATTTTGTAGCTCTCCAAAGGTTTCTGGACAATTTCTGTGTATCTATTTGCTTGTGTGTTTCCAAGAAAGTTCATGACAATGGCTTTGAGTGATAACCAAGCATTCTTTTCGGCTTCTGACATTGTCCTGATAAAATGTTCATTATTGATGAGCTGCTGAATCTGTGGACCATCAAACACACAGGCCTTTATTTTTTCAAATGACAGGACAGGAAATGCCAAACTGAGGTACTTCAAACCCTCTCCTTCAGTTGGCAAAGCTTTAACGAACCGCTTCATCAGACCCAGTTTCATGTGCAGAGGCAGGAATATAATATTCTTTCTGTCAACAAGTGGCTCATATAGAATGTTTGGATCACCTGGCTTTAGGGCAGATCTTGGAGGCCAATTCCTTTCCACCCAATGCCTCCCACGAGCTCTTCTGTCCCACATTCACAGATAACAGGGATAGTTGGTGTATCCACATTGCTGACCAAGAAGGAAGCATACCATTTTAAGGTCAACATAGATGCCCCACAGTGTTGGTGATATTGCAACAACTCAATGACTCTCTTTATGTCTGCATATTCTTCACAAAGAGAGAATGGCCAATTGGGACTGACCCAAATATATTGCCATTCTGAATGAGGACACACTTTAAGTTCCGCTTTGAGTTATAGATGAATAGTTGCCATTCAGTTGAGTTATAAGCTTATCAAATCCCTTATGAACAGAGTACTCTTCAGTTATCAACTAGAAATGATACTCTGCTTGACCTAGTTCTTTCTAACAATGCAGAGCTTATAACAAATGTGCTTATAAAAGAGAATCTGTGTAGCAGTAACCATAATATGATTTCAATTAATGTAAGTTGTAAACAGGAAGCGAAAGCAGGAAAGATAAAAACAATTAATTTTTAGAGAGCAAATTTTCCAATTATTGGGGGCGGCACTCTTCTTGGACTGGGAGACAATACTGTCCTCAAAGAACACAGAACAGAAATGGGAATGTTTCAAGTCTGTTCTACAAAAGCACACTGAAAAATATATTCCAATGGGTAATATGTTTAAGTGGCTAAAATTAAAACCTATGTGGCTCACAGCTAATGTTAAAAAAGCCATAAGGAACAAGAAAAGGGCATTCCAAAAATATAAAAATGAAGGATCGCCTATAAAGAATATACCAAAAGACGTAAAATGGAGATAAAATGTGAAAAACTTCAAAATGAAAGACAGATTGCAAAGGAAGGTAAGGCAAACCCCCAAAACGTGATGGATTACATCCACGTGTCCTCAAAGAGCTGAGCTTGGTTATTTCAAAGCCATTATTTCTATTTTTTAGAGACTCTTTAGTCACTGGCATGGTACGATGGCCAATGTGGTTCCTATCTTCAAAAAGGGAGCAAAATCATTACCTGGTAAGTACGGACTGGTTAGTTTAACGTTCATAGTTGAAAAGGTCTTAGAGAGTTTGATGAAGAACCACATAGAGGAGTTTCTGCTAGAAAGTATTATTATAAGTGATAGTCAGCATGGCTTCAAGAAAGACCGAAGTTGTCAAACAAATTTACTCTTTTTTTATGAGGAAGTAAATAAACAGGTAGATAGTGGAGTAGCAGTTGATATAGTGTTCTTGGACTTTGCTAAAGCATTTGACATTGTACCCCACAGACAGTTCATATGCAAGTTAGGGTCAATAGGTTTAGAAAAGTCAGTCTGTAAATGGATAAATTAGTGATTCATACTCTGAATGGTCTAAGGTTATTAGTGGTGTACCCCAGGGTTCAGTGTTGCGACCTTTACTGTTCAAAATCTTTATAAATGATATTGAGTTTTGGATTAAAAGTACCGTTTCTGTGTTTGCAGATGACACCAAACTATGTAATGGAGTTAAGTCCATACAGGATGTCTATAATCTACAAGCAGACCTAGATGTACTGTTTGATTGGACAGCCAAGTGGCAAATTACATTTTATACAGATAAATGTAAAGTTATGCACTTGGGGGCTAACAACATGCATGCTTCATACTGTCTAGGAAGAATACATTTGGGGGAGTCAGAAATGGAAAAGGATCTGGGGGTTCTGGTAGATCATAGACCTAATAACAGCATGCAATGCCAAGCTGCAATGTCTAAAGTTAGTAAAGTACTTTCTTGTATTAAAAGAGGAAAAGACTGCAGAGATTGAGATATAATCCTGCCCCTGTACAAAGCATTGGTCAGACCACATCTGGAATATGCAGTCCAGTTTTGGCCACCAGTTCACAAAAAGGACATTGTGGAATTGGAGAGAGTGCAGAGAAGGGCAACTAAACTAATATAAGGAATGGAGGAGCTCAGCTATGAGGAGAGATTAGCTGAACTGAATCTATTCTCCCTTGAGAAGAGACGTTTAAGGGGGGGTATTATCACCCTGTATAAATATATAAATGGTCCATATAGAGAACTCTCTTCCCAATTATTCACTTTGAGATCATTACAAAGAACAAGAGGGTACTCTTTGCGTCTGGAGGAAAAGAAGTTTGAGCTCGGGATAAAGAAGGGATTCTTCACTGTAAGGTCTGTGAAAATGTGGAGTTGGCTCTCTTAGGAAATAGTTTCAGCAAGTACTATAAATTGCTTTAACAAAAAGCTGAATGCTTTTCTAGATGTACAGAATAAATACATAAAGTAAAGATAACAGAGTTTGTTGACCCGGGTAACATGCGACTGTCTCATGGAATCAGGAAGGAATTTTTTCCCCTGTTGAAGCAAATTGTACCAGGGGTTTTTTGCCTTCTTCTCGACCAACTATGTCTTTTAGGGTTTCATATCTGGGATATGTTTATTTCCCTAGTGGTTGAACGTGATGGACTTATGTCTTTTTTCAACCTAACCTACTATGTAACTATGTAATTTCAAATTCTTCATCATTGTTGTCACCTAGTACATCACCATAATCGTGTTCTTCAAGAGAGGGTAGTGTAACCAAAACCAGCACTGGGATTTCATCTGAATGAGCCACTGGGCGTATAGCCGATGGTAGACTAGGATACTCTAAAGCTGCGTACACACCTGGAATTTTTCTCGTTGGAAAGGATCTTTCACGATCCTTTCCAACGAGAAAAGACTGCACGATGCATGAACGATGCTGTACATACAGCACCGTTCATGCTCTATGGAGAGGGGAGGGGGAGAGCGACGGAGCGGCACCCTGCTGCGCGCTCTCCCCTTCCCTTTCATTAGGATCGGTCGTCGTCCATTGTCCATGGATCCGCCAGGACGGTCGTCGGACGATGGACGACGACCGACTGTACACACGGCAGATTTTCGCCCGATAATTGGCCGATACCGATTATCGGGCGAGAAAAATTTGCCGTGTGTACGCAGCTTATGTTAACATTTACTTTTCTTGTTATATCCTGAAGTTTTCACTATACATAAGTAACAGTCACTGAAGTGATCTCCTGGCTCTCGCCAAACCATAGGTTTACCAAATGGCATCTTATCATGTGTTCCCTTTCTCCACATCTGTAAACCCTCGACACACTGTTTGCACACCTTATGGGGAGCCCAAGACTTATCTTGATCACAAAGTGTAACGCTGAAATATGCCAAACAGGCTCTCTCTACAAATGTGCTGAAGTTCGCCCTTTGACTGGGAATGGTGAAATTGCCACAGATATAACAAAATGAATCAGGGTTGTTTAGGCACTTACGACAAGAAACAGCAGAGCCAGACATAATCTGAAAGAAAGGAATTGCGTATGTAAGTAGAAAAATAAATTTTGCTTATTCACTACGTAGAGCAGCGCACAACCTCTGACCACACTGTCTTGTGTGTAAATGAATGGCCTATACAAATCCATGCTACAGTAATCACATTATTATAAGCGGTAGAGAAAAAACCTGACGTGATAGAAGAAAACTAACTGCACTTTCAGAATTAGCATACCTATTTTAGTGTAAATAGGCTTAAAAATTGAAGTCAACAAAAAATTTGTTCAAAATTTTTCCCCAGTGTAATTCCAATGTCTTTCCTAGCCTTCCTCTGACTAGAGAAGAGAGTAAACAAAAAGCATACTATGAGGGGTAGGGGTCCAGCAATAGTCACTAGGCTATGATTTTATGTTATTGTAGTATTTTATCGTATTAATATACAATATTATCTTTTCCTTTAGTTGCCAGTTGCAAAGTAGATGCTTCTCAATAATGCAAAACAATGCCAGTTACAAATTATTTAGGTGCATATTAGTGTGTGAATACAGCCTACATATATTTTACATTATGCTAAACACAGGCTTTGTGCACATATTTAGGTCAGCACAAAAAAAAAAAAACATATTGCAGAGTGCTTGACCTTGTGCTGATTACTTATAAAGTCTAAATAACATTATATGTTCAAGGACTTGTGCATGTCATAATACACTAGCCACTACATACCCATGCGTATGTTTTTTTTTTTCGGCACCATGTTATATATAGGCACTATATAAGCTCTTTGATGGATTTCCATGACTGGAATCTGTAGGAACACAACTTTCGAATTCAAAGTAACAACCCTGTGTCTAGCATCATCTCTTTCACCTGTAACATTTTTTTGTTGTATATTTTCCAGTATAGATAACATTTTATATATTTACAAACAGCACCCCAATCTACCTTTCCCTGCTCTAAGCCCCATATAGACTACTGTGATGATCCCTAGATGCGTTATCTGCTGTAGAACAAAGGGACCTTATCTGACAGCACTATGTATATCATATCTGTGATAGTTCCACTGTTTCATCATTAGAGGAAGGTCAACGACCCATTACCATTAAGCTGTTTAGCCCATCATACTGTACAGCAGATTGCCAGGGTTCCAAAAGATTTGTATTTCTGTCCTTGCCGTTGTGAAATTTACACAACTCTGCCAAACAGCAAAGTTCTGTCTGGAAGGGCAAGGTATCTGCTTTTTGCTCTGATTGTTTAGTATGCAAGTTATTCTCTTCCATTAATAAGGAGGACACAGCCACATATTATACAAATGTCCCTGACAAAGTACAGGGTTGGGAACTTGCTAGGGTGTTAATACAAGATTTTATTTTCGAGGCTACCTTACCAAAATCTATCTGGCAGCATCCCATTATTCATGAGATGAACTCGACTACAAGGGAGTAATAAAGGGAGGAATTCCACCCAAACAGCTACATAAAAGAGGCACTGGTACAAGTTGTGCTCCCTGCCTCTTTCCTACCTTACACAACAAGTCCTAGTGAAAAGACTTTCAACCCCATTTTACCCCTTGAAGCTCTGTAAGTTGGGACATGTGCCATATGGTTTAGAGATGCAAAGAAATGGATGTATTCCCTCAGTTTTCTGGGATCCACAGTGATCAACAAGGGTATAAATAATTAAGTGAGTATACTTCTAAAGTGAGTTGGTTCCTAACACAAGATGTTAAAAAATATCATGTGGTCCCAAAGTTCAAGAAGGTGGGGACTATTCATCCTATGCACTGGAATAAGGACATTAGCCCTATACTAGGAATTATTATGTTCTTTTTTTTTTGAAGAATGTTTTTTTTTTTAAATATTGTTTTGTCAATTTTTACTTATTTTAGGACAATATAGGGTGCATATATCACCATTTATTATTTCCTTATATTTAATGTACTATTTGGGGATGTTACCTGAACTAATTTTGAGATGAATTTTAGAGGGTATTTAAATGTTAATGATCAGGGTATATAATTTCTATGGTTATATAATTTGTATGCGAGAGGAGATTTTCTAAAAGTAAGGAAACCCCTTTGTTGGCACTTGAATTACATAAATTCTTTTTACCTTTAGTCTTCATTACCACTGTAAAAAGTGTAAATCTTAGTTACAAAGAGACAAACAAAACCTGAAAGGGGACCTAATCCCTAACCAATAAACCTGAACAAAAACATATAAGTTTTTACTTATATATGCAATATACCATTGAAGTTGTAATACACCATGTTGTATTGTTATTTCACAATGTTTAGCTATAAAAATCTCTTCCAGTGTACAAAATATTATGGGGTCTGGGAGTGAATCTTTTCCCTGAATCTAGAGCAGCCTTGCCCAACCCTTTCTACTCCTGAGTAACCAGGCATCAGATTGAGGGCCAGTTAGACAGCTCAAGGAACCCCATGGAAACATCTGGAAGTAGTTTAGGGCTTCATAGAACCTTGGTTGAGAAAGCCTGATCTAGTGGGTACAACATGAGACAGCAATATACCTATGCATTAGGACAAAAATTACTCTGCAGAGGTTCCATGTTTACGCCCTATCCTCTCATTATACATCATTAAATTGCAAAAACTTTAAGATCAAAATACACATAGGTGCTTAGTGTTGCCTGGTAATAAATATACACCTTACCCCTGTACAACTATCACAACTGACCTCTGCCAGTATAGTTGTAAGTACTATTATCATACATTACACTTGTAAATGTACGCAATGTATATTTAATGAACAGTTAATATTTGTGGGTACAGGATGGTATACTTATGATATGAAAGTTTAACACCTTAAGCTATAAATATATTTCAAGCTTATTTTATATATACTATATATGCATATATTCCAGTAACATTTGATATAGCAGTAAAATGGTGAACAGCATTTTTTCATTTCTATAACTACAGCTATAGGTACATTATGACAATGTATCATGAACAGCATTTCGCTGACCTAACTATATTCAGTAACTGGATGATTATAAAAGGTTAGAAGGTGTACAAAAAAAATAATGTCATTTTAATCCTACCGTGTCTGGAAGAGAAGAAGATCTGATTTTTCTCTAATGCTTTAGTAACCGTAGTAAGACTAAACACAGCAAACTGATGAACACATTACAATCCATCATTCTGCTCTCTCCTTCCTTAAGCATGCTCTTTGCAGTGTAACGCAACTGATTGGCCTAATGTGCCTCTGCCAGTTTGAGCTCAGCAAAAAAACTAATTTTAAGCTATAATCAAGTACTTAGGGTGCTTTGCTTTTAAAAGCACAATTATGGCTGTATTATTCATTACAGATGTTTTTTATATCTGCCTGGAGATCAGCTTCAAAGGAAAACTGACATAAATGAAATTGGGGTGCTGTCATTTTTTATTTCCTCTGGAAAAGTGCTAGTTGTCCATCTGTCATGTAGGTAAGCAACATTTTTATAAGGTTAATAATATTAGTATCCCCCATTTTTACATGAAATGACCTTTGTATCACACGTGTTTTTGGACAATTAGAGAGCAATGTTTTGTAAGAACTGACTCCACGATAATCTAACATACCTTTCATTTTAACTTCATATCTTAATCATAAATAGTAGCCCAGACATTTTGAAGGCTGTATGTAAAGCTTCTAAAATATACCAAAATGCCCAAATATTGACTACAAATATTAAAATTACTTCTACAGTATAATGGAAACAGTGTGTGATTTCATTTTGGTTTGCATTTCATGCTACTGTTCTTTGTAGTCCATGTGTGGGGGGATTTATCTGTATACTCCCTTACCCATTTATACAAGTGTCCTATTGTTCCTTTGTTAACAAAAACCTTTCAGAGGTAATTTTTTTAATGGGCTCATACATGATTTGCAAAACTTTGAAAAGGACTTGTCAGATACTGCTGTGAATCTGGAAGTACTTTAAAAGAAGTAAAAATGTATGCATATCAAAGGTGCCTCCAAACATAAGAAAACATTTGTCCAATTCAGTCTTTTAAAGATGGATTTAGAAACATTTGCATGTCATCCCTGGCAGCAGTAGACAGTCTTGTCAAATATTTGATCAGCCAGTTAAAAATATAATGGCTGTAAGCTATTCATTTACCTTGTGATGGAATGCTGTTGTAAAATGTCTACAGATTGCTTTCCTGTCCCCTACCATGAGTACAAACATGTATGTTCACCCAAAATGCACATCTATGTTTGTACAATAATGTTTGATATTAGATTTATTTTACACAGATAATGTAGGATCATTTTACAATTTTGAATATACAAGTGTCAGCCTTCTAATGTTTCCTGCCTGCCTCCTTTCTTTATTAAAAAGAAAATGCACATCTCTCTACTTTCATAGTCAGCAAGGGTTGGGAATAAACTAACATGACTGCTGAGAGTTCTATGCCATAACATCTAATACCATAACCTTGACCAATATTGACACAAAACATATTAAGTTGGAAAGGGCATGACCACTGCTTTATTGAGGTAGTATGGTTTCAACTTGTCCAGTTGGTGAAGCCTTCTAAGTTATTGTCTGTAAGTTCCTTACAGACATAGAGGCATAGAGCATGGATGCTTGCATTGTCCTTTTCACCAACACGCCCAATCTTCAAATATGTAATTGTTTTGCAGTGATAGATTGGTATAAATACATATAGATTGAGGTAAGGGAAATAATAACGCACAGATTTTCCAGTATAGAATAAATGGTATTATAAAATGCCAGCCCCAAATTAATCATTAAAGAACAAAGAAAACAAAGGCAATAGAAGGGACTTCTTGGCCAACAGAAATGGATTATTTAGTTAATATTGTAACTAAGTACAAAAGCAAGTGAAATTGGCAAAAATGCTAGACGAATCAAAGCTCAAACATAATGTAAATCGATTTCTTTTTTCTGGAACATTTCACCTAACGGCTTCCTTAGGGTTATTTTTTTGAGACCTTTTAGCATTATGAAGCATTAAAGACGTAATGGAGAGTTATTGCAGTGTGGATGTTGTTTTATGTTATATCTGACAAAAGTAGCTGGGTTTAACCTGATGTCCCAAAGGGGATCAGATATCCTGAAAAGGATACGTGAGGGAGTTTTTAAAAGGAACCAAGTAGTATTTTTAGGTAAGTATGGTAATGAGGTCAAAATCCTAGCTGAAGAGACTAACAGCATAGTGAGCCAGCTTGGAATTTGGCTGGCTGCAATGTCTTAATGGTCATTGCCTTCTCTTTCCTTTGTCCTCCATGAATAAGGAGGACATAGTCACATACAACAACATAGTCCTTGACAAAGTATGGGGCTTTCGAGCAGTCTAGCATTAACATTTTAATTTTAAAGGCTGTGGGGGCACATGTGGGGGCACATCATGCACTGGAAAAAGGGAATAGCCTTATACCAGAAATTTTTAGGGAATTTCATTGAACATTTTGTTTTATAAACCTCAAAGAAAGAATTGTCTTGTTTTTGAGACAATAAAAGGTGCATCTACCACCATTACTTGTATCCTTATATTGTATCCTTATTTTGTGATTTAGGTGATGGCACCTGCACTAATTTAGGGATGAAGTCTAGAGTGTAAACAAATATTAATGATTTCATGTTTTAAATTTATATGCGATAGGAGACTTTCTGAAAGTAAGGTAACCCTCCTTGTTGACATTTTGGATTTCCGACACTTTCAGCTTTGGTGACTACTATAAAGATAATAAATCTCCACAGCTCAGACAAGGACAAAATTAAAACCGAGGTCATCATGCCTAACCAATATAACTAGACAAAAGACATAGTTTTTACTTTAATTGCAATATAACCTTGTAATTGCAAAAAAACATGTTGTATTGTAATTGCACACAATGTTCAGAAAATGAAGCTATAAAAATCCCTTCCAGTATACAGAATAATGTGCAGTCTATGAGATAATGTTTTCCATAGATCTAGAGCAGCCTTTCTCAACCTTTTTATCCTCAAGGAACCCTTACAAAAATATTCAGGTCTCAGGGAACCAGTTAAAAAAAAAAGATGTCCAACACATTGATGACCAGTATGAAGAATGACCCTTCTACCATGGTGATCTGGATTTAATCCTTATAGACAGGTAAAAAGATCATTGGGTTCATGCTAGTAGCTAAAAAGTCTGAAAAATTTAGGTACCATCATACTGAAGGACTGCCTGATCTAGTTGAGAATGCCTGATCTAGAAGATGCAACATGAGACAAGAATATGCTTTTGCATAATGATAGAAAGGTTCTTTAAAGCGGACCTAAACCTATTTGTATAAGGTAAAAATGACCTTTTGGGGGGGGGGGGGGTGGTTAACATACTTTTTTTCATGGGTGATGAAAGCAGAGGGTGGAAGAAGGGCAAATAAAATGGAGGAGGAAAGAAGAACAAAGGAGGATTTCAGGGCAACGCAGGACTCGATCCAGAAAACCTCTGGACAGCTAGACGGATCTACAAAAGTAAAGGTGAATTTTTTTTTTATTTTTTTTAGTTTACTTCTGCTTTAAGACACTCCATGTTTACCCCTCTCCTCCCAAGCTCTCATTATATGTCATTAACTTGCAAAAAGCTTTAGGATTAAAGTATTCTGTACATGAGTGCTTAGTGTTGATTGTTAATAAATGTAAACCCCTCTTCTGTACAACTACCCCAATTGACCCCTACCAGTAACATTCTAAGCTTTATTATCATACATTTCACTTGTAAATGTATACATTGTGCACTTAATGAGCATTTAGTATTTGTGGGTTCAGGATTTTATACTAATGATATGAAAGTCTGAATCTTTAAACATATACTTTAAGTCTATCTTATATATCCTATATATGCATAAATTCCAGTAATATTTGATTTCAGCTGAGTGGTGAGTCGCAGTTTTATCATTTCTATAATAAGTACAGCTTTAGGGACAGTATGACATGTCACACAGTTTCTTCTTGTGGCATTAAGTACTCACTAGTTAATGTCTCTAGAACAGCCTTTTGCTGACCTGACAATATTCGGTATAAAAATGATCATGGAAGGTTACAAGGTGCACTGGGGAAAACTGATGTCACTTTATTGCAAGTTCCTTTATTCAGGTTATATCCGAGCGTCCAAAAAATCTGACTTTCTACAGGAAAAACATATTCTATCTATCAAATATTTTTACCTAACTTCCATGCTCTTCCATTCCATGCTCTTTATAAAGTATCATCTGTTTCCTGAAAGGGTCTACATGAGCATGGCATATGGAGATTTGCTCACTTTTCATAACTGCTCTCACAACACCTTTCTCTATCTTTCTCTGTCTCTATCACCTCTCTGTCTTTGTTACTCTGATATGCCATGTAACCAAATTCTCAGAGCCGCCAAGAATGTTGATCCTATAGTAATGTAAAAAGGTATGACACAATAAAACATGTTTTTTAGGTACTCCCACCTTTTGCTATAGCCACCAAACAATAAACAAGTATGGTACACTGTACTTTGTACACACTGTAGTCCAAAAAAATATGTAGCCCGACCCTGAAAGGGTTTAAGGGGTTGTGTTTTTCCCTATAGCAGGCAAAGTTTTCTTGCCTGGTGGGAGTGGCCCGCATTCATGTTTCCCTTTGCCTAAAGAACGTCTATACATTACACAAAAGCACACACACGTTCTTCCTGAGTCATTGAAAGCTTCCAAGGGAACACTCTTTCCAAGCTTGGCACTCTTGGCACACAATTTTGGGCAACTGCAGAATCATTCTCTCCACCACATACATCCGAGCATGCTTTACGGATACCCACATGGCCAGCAATCCATCCCTATCTCTCTCTGATTATTGCTCTTCTAAACAAGATATATAACACCTTCACAACATTAGTCACTTTACAAGGACAATTGAAATCTTACAAACATATATTTATGAGAAAATTACACTAATGCCTGTGCAGTAAAGCAACTGGAACACAGACAGATCAGTCAGATTCCATCAAATGAATGAATATGTCTTATTAGTTTTTTTTTTTAATAACATATTGCCATGTTTTTCCTTCAGCTTGCAATCATGTTCACAAATGTTCTCCCTTTTGAAGCATTGCTTTATTATTTCTTCTGTGATTAATGTTCCCTGAATTTATCAATCTAATTCTATAGCGCTGACGTCTATTTATAATAATCAGATATTCATTTCCCATGAAATATACAGGAAGCCTGCAAGTCAAGCTAAATTACATGTATTAAACATATAATTTTGGTCGAGCTGGGATGCATGTCTTCATGTCAGACTGGAAGTTGTTGACCTGATGCATATTCCAAATGTGTTCTAACCTAACTGGTGACATTTCCAACAGGAATTTTATATTGACCCATGACTCCTGTTGCTCTTTAGCCTTCTGAGAATAAAAGGAAATAATTCTCAGATGCTGACAGTTTACATACACAGCTATATGCACAGTAACCTCCCAAATGAAATGAATTTATCCCCCAAATGTGTCACAGTTAAGTACATGTCATTAATATTTTCTGCATACACAGTTACATTATAATTATCAAAGCTTAATTTAAAGCAAATGAAGGAGACTACTAATGATAAATAGTATAGCTTTATTACAGGACTTTTTACATAAAAACAATTTACAAAACATTCATGTAACATTCCTCAAATCCATATGCACTGGTTTAAGAGACTGGTCTACAGACATCCTCTTTGAGCGTTAGGTTAAAGAAAGATGTGTCTCTAGAGCACTGCTGTGGGATCAAGGTGCAGCTGAAGAATTATTGTCAGGTTTATTAACCACACATCTACACTACTGCTTTATGATTGGTGTCTCCAATCAGGACAATGAAGCATATTGGGTCAATGAAGCATGAGATAAACACTAATAAAGTGCTGATTTTCTTTTTGGAAGATAGGTTAATACACATTTTTATTTTTTTCTTTGGTTATGTCCTTTGACCCAAAACTGTAGGTAATTTTGTAGGTGACTTTTACAATTTTCACAAGACTTCAATAGCACAAATGATCAAACTTATTAAGGTAACTTATCACCAACTGACAAAATTGCTGTTAACTTTAACAAAGTGTTATACAATCATATTACAGTCTGTGTTGTCAGTTTAAGGGATTGTCAGAAATTATTTTGTACAATTTTCATATAGTTAAATGCCAGCCATACACAAAGCAATGATCTGTAAACTTGTACCAGTACTATACTCTGTATACATTCTTAAAATGTAATAGGATATTATATACATGTTCACGGCCAGAAAGGTGTTCAACAAACTCTCATGCATCAAAGAATGATTTATCAAAACTGACTCCCCTAGAATTAATATTACTATTTGTCTTTATTTTTCATATCCCTCAAACATATACCCAACAAGATAAGGAATACATAATCATATATGATCAGTTAAGTAGGAAAGGATATTGCAGCAGTCAAAACCTATATTTGTGAATGGTAATTATAGCACCTGCTGGTATTCTTCTTGGAGTAATATGTTGGTGAAAGTACACTTTGCTTAACATTGTGTGTTTATCCCTTGAAGTTTGCTGCGTATTATGTTCCAGGGATAGTAATAGCCTTCCTATAAAGTAAATCATCATAACCACCTCCTCACTTTTCCATAATTTGTGCAGAAGGCAGACATCTTGTTTGGAATGAGCGAGTTGGCATACTTCCATAGTTTAGATTGAGGAATAAGTGCACATGCTTCATTGACTGTTACCAATAAATGTGGAACTTTTTTCTGAACAGTACAAGATTACTCTAGAGCATGTTCCATCTAATCAGTTTTTGCTCAGCATGAGAAACCTTAGGACCAAATAGGCATCAACAATCATTGCCAGATGTTCTTTTTTTAGAAAGGGATCACCTGTTGGCTTTAACATAAAGTATGTTTTAATATTAGTCACTTCAAGTAGGTCTCTTTGTAAATGTTCTCACACACACAATTCCCACACTTTTTTGATTTAATACGAATAAAATGTGTAAATCTCAGTAAATAAATCATGGTTAAAAATACCTTTAAATAAGGAGCAACATATTTTTTGGCCATCATTCTCGAGGAAAGTTTCTGCCAATGTGTACGTTTAGAAGTGCAAGTTCTTTCAGATGTAAACAGTAGACAAAATAAAGTTATATTCTCAATCTTTATATCACATCACAGAACAAATACACAAGCTAGAGCCAACAACAGGAAAACAAATGACTATCCTTGTATCTTCAATTTCTATACAACTTGAAATGAAAACAACATGAAAAGATTATCACAACATGGCAACATAAACATCATGACATTGAATGTCATACATGCTGAAGATTTTATTTTTGGATTCATCATATAACGGCAAGAAATACATATAATGAAATACATTCTTTGAAAAATAAAAACTATTGTCAACCTAAAGCCAAGAGACAGCAAGAGGAATAATAAAATGTTATTGTATCTATACAGTGAAGTCATAAAACAAGCAGATGTCCTCTTCTTCCACAGGAGAGACATTTACAGCACCTGCCATTGTATACATATTTTTATATACAGGACACAATTTTTATTCAATTTATCATTACACCCAATTTTTCTGTTTTATAGTGACAGTGATTATGTACTAAATAACTATATTAAGAAAACAATGAATTGTACAGATGGTAATCACACCTAATTTTAAATAAAAATATTACAGTCCAACTGACATTAATAGTCCTGGAGAGTCCTGGTGGAGGTGGTACAAGTTTGTCAAATTGGAAGTAGATACCATGCTGGTTTAGAATACCTTGGATACATGCAGTAATAGTTGTCGACATATTACTACAAGAATGGTCTTAAGTACCCAGTATACAACCCCACCAGCTTGCAATAGAATAGGCATATGGACAATTATGGTTGGAGAAGCAGAGCCCAATGTATATTTTGTTAGACACCAAAATGTCTTTAAATTTAAAACCCTGGATACTCAAAGGGAATATGTTACTGTATTACAGTATTATAATGTGCAATAATATTGTAAAACATCAGTGCTCCTATTGAGAATGATTGCTTCCGAGCTACCATTCTGAATCTGTGACCTAACACAGCGGTCGCCAACCAGTGGTCTGCGGCTCTGGTTGGTGCATCCTGGAGTAGGGTCAGAAGAAGGACCCCGCTGGGGGGACGCACCGGCCAGAGCCACAGACCTTGTCCCCAGTGCAGTTCCCAGGCTTAGGAAGGTAGGCAGGCTGTGTCTCTGCACACAACCTGCCCACTCCCCCATTGCAGGCTCAGATCTGCGATGGGAGAGTGGGTGGATTTATGCATGTTCTAAAGAAGCCTAGCAGTGGCAGCATCTGAGCTTCTCCCAATGACACAAACATAAATATTATACAGGTGTCAAACTGTAATTTTGTTACATTAAATGAACAGAAAATGAGAGGAAGTCACCACAAAATGGTTGTAACCTGCCAGAGGTTTCAACCCTTCCACATTCTATCCAAAACTGAAAAAAATAAGGCATTTTCCACTATATTGTACCCTAAAAGTACAGAAAAAAATTGGCTGATCTTCCAAATATGTAATGCATACTGATCATATATGGAGTTTATGTAGTGTCAGCACTGGCTCATTGTCTTTTGATACTACTCAAACCCTCTTGATCTCCTCCTGTCTATATAATACTAATTATTCTGTAGTCCAAAATAAGAACCCAGGGAGTGACATAGACTCCCTAACATAACACAGGGAGTGTCCATTGCACTCAGGGTAGCACTTGCTCATCTCCAACTTCATCTCTATATTTGCCTAAAATTTTAATTTACTGGTCTGTAAAGATCCTTAAAGATCACAACCAATTACAGTGCCTTCTTTCAAGGTCATAATAAACCTTAACAATATAAAAAACATATGAGAATAAAAATCTAAACTGTCAAGATATACTTGAACAGATAGATGCCTTCCACCCAAGTCATTGACATCCTTTTTTTGTAAAACGTCATTCCAAACAATATATGAGAGAGACAGGATCACCTTTTGCTTCCTCTGTTCTCTCTATTTCATTTACTTTTTTATTTCTAGATAAAAGTTACGTTTTATTTTACAATCAAAGATGTTAAATCAAAAAAAGCTGGTCCCTTTGCTCACCTTTATAAAGTCTGAATTTGCAGGATGTGTACAAGTGCTTTCTCGTGAGTCTCAAAAGAATAAGAACTGCTTAGGGAAATGGCATCAATTACAGACAGTCAGAAAAGTGCAATAAAAGAAAAAACAAAAAAGACCCAAGAACATTACAAATATATTGTATAAAAGATAAATGTAACCTTTATCATGGCTTTAAAAGACAAATAATTGGTATAATTTGCAGAAAAGTAGCATTAAGAGTACAGTCAAAATGAGCTTTTTAAAACAAAAGCAACAATTAAGTAGATCAGGGTTATCGTAAAGGCCAATTTAATAAATAACAAATTAGTAGTACATAACTATTGAATAGTCATAAACAATTATTCTAATTATGGCCTTTTTCTATATGAAAATCATTGAATCCAGTGCTCCTAAAAAAACAGACCACTTCAAGCTTATTTATTGTTCAGCCTAAATATCTCTTTATTGCCCTGCTTTGTAAAATATTCCAAACTCCGTGGGCTCCCCATTTGTTGGGTGCAAAGTTTATATACAATTGTGTCTTCTATCAATTTTTTCAAGATTACAAAATAGATGTGAAATACATTTTCAGAATCCAGATGTACCCTACAGCTAAATAGCTGTGTGTTTCCTAAATTCTTTGTTTTTTTATTTTTTTGCAACAAAGGCATTTTAATGTGTTTGTTATTTGGTATATTGGTGCCAGTTTCTATAGTTAAACATATAAAATATGCAAATAAATCAGGCAGTGTCTAGGCTGCCAGCACTTTCTTACAATGAAATCCCAAAAGATCTTGCAATACTTTTTCCTGTCCTGCTTTTTCCTGACCTGTTTAGCTAAAGAGATTAGTCCAGAGTATATGTTTCTTTCTCGTTTTTGGTCTGTTGAATATACCACTGAAAGCATTTCATCTGTTTGATAACTGCAAAAACTGGCTGACGAACATGCCACAAAGTGCATAAGTTGACAATTTCCTCTTGCTCTCCATTTTATTAATTACACTGTTCCCTGTGTGGCCTTCATCCACTATATGATGGAGAAGAGGAAGAAGGTTATTCTGTAGCCCCTGTCCTATGGGTGATAATAATATCATGATTCTATTATATATTTATTATATATTATTTTTTATAGGTATAATACAGATAGGGAACAGTGAAAAATGAGAAAAATATGCATGAAAATCAATGCTGTTGTGTCATCTAAGGACTAGTAAGCTTCAATTCCGTATATTGCGTTGGTATTTTTGGCTTAAGATATGCTTTTAGCCATGGTTTTGAGTCCTGAGTCCTGATTTCCAGCATCATAAGGGATACCACTAAGACAGCTATTCTCAGCCAGGGTTCCATGGAACCCCCAGGATTCCTCCAGTTGTTTGTAGTGGTTCCTTTAGCTTTGGCTGATTGACCTCCCGTCTGATGCATAGTTTTGGGTTCAAATACACCTGGTGGAGCTCATAGGATGACACTAGTGATTTTTTACCTGTCTGGATTGGGGGCATTTTCACTAAGACTGAAAGGGGTATTCTTCCCACTATAAAATTTTGGCATCAAGCAGGGCTTTATTGCAGAAATAGACAGGAGTTGCTGCTTCTGTAAAAAAACATTCTTACCTGCCTGACCACTGTTCTAACTGTCGCAATTTGCAGTGCATTTATTTATTATGTTGCCATTTTTCTGTATTATGTAGTAAAACTCACCAGTAGTTCACACAAGAGTTTCCATTGTACTGTACTGTATGTAAATGTACAGTTTTTAAAGGCAGAGGTGTGAATGTAGGCTAAGGTTACTGTCAGACTGACTCTTAGAACTTCTTCATTGTTTTTATTTTCCTATTTGGTAGTGGTAAATGATACCAATCAAACATGAGCAGATTACAAGTGTAAAAAGAGCCTTTATTCCTCATGTTTTCCCATGTATTTAAAAATTTAAAGCTGAGCGGCGTGGCCGGCCGATGGCGGAGATGGACGTGTGCTAGCACAGCTCCGCGATCCACAGGGGGAAAAGCCGCTCAGATCAGCACTGCAGTGCCTCATTTCATCCGGCGATGGGACCCAAGATGAAGGGGAGCCAGAGGGGACGCTCCGTGGGGGAGATACCGGCCTCAAGGGCCATTCCAGGGCTGTTTTCAGCCAGCAACAAGGCCGCGATTGACCAGGCCGCAAAGCCGCGGTCTCAATTGAGCACCAGCCCCGGAGCCGCACCACGTGGTGACGCGGACCGGAACCTCCCCGCAACTGCAGCACAAGCTTCAGACACAGGACAAGTGGCCATGGCAAACACACCAGAGCCTCCACCAGAGCAGGTAAATGACAACCCTGCCCCAGTACATATAAGCCCCAGTGATCCATCCTGTTCGGGTGACTTCTCCAGACCTCTTTTTACCCAAGAGGGAGATGATGATACATGGGATTGGAAAGCCCACCTCAGAGCATTACCTACACGCTCTGACTTAGATCATAGTATTGGGAGGTTGGAAGCAAGTTGTAAAGCGGAGTTCTTTCATATTCAACAGACCCTGCAGCAGGTGTCCAGTACTACTACTAAGCTTCAGAACACTTGTTCAGAACTTTCTTCTCAAATGGCCTCCCATGATGCTATACTAGAACGCCATGCGGCACAAATTAATACGCTCTATCTAATGCAGAACGATGCTGAAAATCGCAACAGACGCAATAATATCCGCATCCGCGGGATCCCAGAGTCAGTGCCAAACTCTGAGTTATTTAATGCGGCATACACTATTGGCCAGGGCGGATCCCTCCGCCTGTAGAGACAGACAAGCTGCGAGCAGGGCAGCAGCCTCCGCCATGCTGCCTGCTACTGTGGCGTCCCCCTCTGTGGCTGGGAACCCCAGGGACACCGCGGGCTCGCAGGGCGGGTAAGTTCCTTAAAGTGTCATTTGTATTATTTTAATAGGTGTAAATGGTGGGCCGGGAAGTTTTCAGGCCCTCCTTTAGTTTTGTTTTCTTTATTTGTATATACGATGTTATGCTTTACTGTTATGTAATAACTTGTGTAAATATTAATAAAAACCGATTGATACAAAAAAATTTAAAGCTAAGTACTTGTGATAGATTATTGTTATTCAAATCCAAATATCCTTGATGAACTATTTGCAAATGCGACACATCTACCCACAATGGTGTATATATGGAAAAATATATAAAATATTTACCATATATTATTCATCACATGCCTACTGGCCATACATGTGTGATTTTGTGCACAAACAAGTCTAACAATATCTGTACACAGAAAAGAGAAAAGATATTCATCAGAACAAATACGCCAGGATGGATCATTCTGTACCCATAAAATCATTGTGAATCAACATCTTTTTGACATTGTTGAATGCAGGGTGTAGTTGTAAAAAAAGAAGAGGGGGCACGGTACTATCCATTGTTATGAAAGTGTGCCCACCCCACTACACCACTGCCTATGTGTCACTCAAAGGGGAAGAAACTTCTCCAAAGTGATGTCATGATACCAGAACCCACTTGGAACCCGTTGTGTTCAGGGAGACAACCTGCCCACTGCCTGGAGCCTGTAATTCCATACGGGAGACATGGTCCGTGGCTCTGATCGCTGTGCCCCCCCCAAGTGGGGTCATTCTCCTGAGGGGGGGGGGGGGACGAACTGGCCAGAGCGGCAGACCACCAAAGAATTCTCTGCAAAATAGGAGTGGGCAAGCATGCCCATTCCCAAAAAGGTGAGCGCATGATGTTCCCACCCGTGCCCGGGACACTACACCACTGGTTGAATGGGTTTTTAAGAAACAGTTTTCTAACAATTTGTTACTAATCATTTATTTTAAATAAAGATGTATCTATTTATGCCAACGTGAATTGTGGTACATATGCCTCCAGTATAGAAAAGGTTTTTTTTGTTGAACTCCAAACACAAATTTGACACAGATTAATGCAATTCTGTATTTCCAAATACAGCAATACCAGAAAAAATACCAACTACCAGTATTAGCTATAGTCTCTCTACAGCAGAATACAAACAGTGAAAAGGAGAAGCAGCACAGGGGGGCCAATCATATGTGCTGAAGTCCAAGGAACTGAACTCATTGTGCTGCTTTTCCTTTAACTGCCCGGACATAGGCTGAGGGAGGGAGAACACCTGTTTTATTTGACTGCACAGAAAAATCAAGTCTCCTGCCATGCCAGAGTTGTGTAAATGTCAGGACTGAATGGGCAGGAATTCAAATCCTATGCCAGGTAATACAGTTCCCATATATGTATTTAGCTGTTTGTGTATAATTCAGAGCCAGGAAAAAGATACAGGTACTTTTTTATCTGGAACTATATGGTTCTCCTTTGGCAGTTTGACTTGATAATGAATTTTAGGTTGAAAAGAAGAACACTTGTTACACAACAAGTTATTGTTTTATTGTTGTCGGTGTTATACCTATTATTTTGTTTTTATTGCATAAAAGTGGTATTTTTTATGTGAGCCCTGTTGTCCAATATGTAAAAAACAATATAAATTTCTGGTTTGACTGAACCATCTTACATGTGCTATATAAACTGTCATTCTCAGCAGCAAGGAAATAACTCTTTTAGTGCAATTTACACTTATTTACTTAATGCTTTATATGAGGAAAGAGTGATGAGTCCCTAAGTGATATTAAACTGAGTTTGGTTCTCCATTATTTTCTTGAGCAGCTGCAGTAACTAAATAATGAAACACTCAGACACAACTCCTCTTCTCAGGGAAGATGACATTAGAGGAGTCATATAAGCGGTCACTTTCAAGCGTCAAACAAAGTGTTAGTGGACTAAATAGATTATCCATTTTTGATTTTGACTCTAAAAGGCTAAGTGATAAAGCTTTAAGTTTTTCAGCTTTGGAGACTTAATGATGTGAAAGTATCCATGACATAAGAGTTGTGATGTTGAAATGAAAGCTGGGTCTGTTGTGATAGTTCTTTTCCACCATGGCCTAAATGTGGTTCTGCTAAAAGCAAACTTTTCCAACCAACAGTTATCTACTGTGACTGTGTAGAAGGCATCAAAACATAATCTGCAAATTCCTGATTTTTGAAATAAGCTTTGGAATAGACATCACCATGCACGAAATGTCACCCCCCCCCATGATGGTTTCTCCTGGATATATTTCCAAGATCTGTTCCATTAGATTAGAAAGTTAGGAAGCCAAGACTTCCTCCAAAGTATTCCTGAATTTGGGACCATTTGGAGGAACTTCAACAAAGGTTAGGGCATATCACTTGCAATGTGGTAATGCACATTCTATGTTTTGCAGAATAAATGGTATTCCAACACACTTTCAAAAGGACACATTCACTGCAAGGTACTGCAGCACAACACAATACTTAGCGTCCTAGCATTGTGTTGAGACAAAATGTGGATTGCACATATTTTTCATGTGTTGAGATGTTTTGCAGCCCGGTGATATTTAATAGGCTGTCTAATATTACATTACGCATGCACTACAGGGCCTTCTGGTACCTGCTATAGCTTTGCTTTTTGACTAGTTAATTTGGAAGAAGAATGGTTTGCTTTATAGCCCAGCTAAACCCAGACTTAGACAAGAAAAATTCTGAAAGCAATCAGGTTGATATCTGCATACAAACTGTGTAAGGAATCAAGGTGGTGGACAAAATAGCAGGTTTATGGACCAAGTGTGCTTGTATACTGCACTACAGCTCTTATACTCTCATCCCTAATTTAGGAGGGTCAGTCATATTAAACTTGGGGGAAAGTAACCATTTGGCACCAGAGTAGAAAAAATTAGATGATAGACTACATTTCCCAGCATCATTGCATTACAGTAGAAACCATGGGCCTGATTTATCAAAGCTTTTGAATACTGGAGAAGATCATGGGTTAACCCGGGTGATGCAGAAAACAGATAATGGTAATTATCCAGGATTGAAAACATTTGCCAACAATAATAGATGATTTTAAGAAATGAATTCCAGGTTTGCAGGATTAACCAGGTTCATCAACGATAATATATCTTCTCCAGCCTTAGAGAGTTTTGATAAATCAGGCCCTGTGTGTTTACATGTGGGTGCGGGGGATGTAGTCCCAGGAAGTATATACCTGTCCCCTGAGACCACCAAACTCCTTGTATATGCTCTTATCATCTCCCGTCTGGACTACTGTAACATCCTTCTCGCTGGTATTCCACTAACCCGACTCTCTCCTCTACAATCTATAATGAATGCTGCAGCCAGACTCATCCATCCTTCCCACCGCTCCTCTTCCACTGCATCTCTTTGTAGTTCTCTCCATTGGCTTCCATTTCACCTTAGAATCAAATTTAAGCTCCTGTGCTTTGCCTTCAAATCCCTACACAGTTATTGTCCCACTTACATTTCTGACTTGGTTAAAAAATACTCCCTCTGCCGCTCTCTCCGCTCCTCCAATGACCTACTAATGACTTCCTCACTCATAACCTCATCACATGCACGGATACAAGACTTCTCTAGAGCTGCTCCAACTCTCTGGAATGGTCTTCCTCGTCCTATTCGGCTTGCTCCTACTTTTTGCTCATTTAAAAGAGCACTCAAAACCGATTTTTTCAAACTTGCCTACCCGGCTTCTTCTGTCATTTGAAACCACCACTACTTCCCACCACTACATATCTCCCATCCTATTGTGTGTGAAATTCCCCCACCTACTAGATTGTAAGCTCTTCGGGGCAGGGTCCTCTCCTCCTGTATCACTGTCTGTATTAGTCTGTCATTTGCAATCCCTATTTAATGTACAGCGCTGCGTAATATGTTGGCGCTATATAAATCCTGTTTATTAATAATAATAATAATAATATGTAACAGGACTTTAGCCCAGAAAGGACCTCCGTGCCACCTATGAGATTGACAGCTAGCTCTGATTAATGCTAGTTCATTCTTATTATTGGACTTCTACCAAAATAGTTTGTATCACAAAAAATTTTTGCTAATTTTTTTACTTCAGTGTTTCAGTGAGCTACTGCACTTACCATGTCTGTTTTCGGAGGATACAGTACTAGCTGCCCAAACTACATATTTTGATTCCATAAAAAGGATATTGGTTAGTTATGACTGAAGAATCTTTTTTTCCATGATAGACTTATTCCTGTTCCCTCTACATAACCTCACCAAAGCACACGCAGTAAAGTAACGACCATAGGTCACTGTTGGACATCATTCTTCCAACACTCCCAGCATTGTGACAGATGATGATGATTTCTTGGCATGAGTAGCCTTTTAAGAGAGAGTAGATCAGGACAAGTAAGTATTAATTCTCTTCCTTTACAGGGTGAAATATATAACTCCATCGATGCTGCTTTTGTTTTGGTGTCATAGTGGTTTAAAAATGAAGCCAAATTTTTACCTGTTTAATTTCACTGGGTAGTGTTTATATCTATCAGCATAGATCACTTATGAAATCAGATGTATTTATTTGTAGATATGTAGACATGTAGATTTATAACAAAGAATACTGGAGAGGATGTGGCAGTAGCATTATGATTCATTTTCCCCAGGGAGTAGAACTTCTTCATTCATGGTCATGGCACTAATAAAAGAACACAGAGTTTGTGTTCTACGGAATACTTAACTGCTGATTCATGCTCATTAAAAGTTTAATCTATCAGAGCAAAAGTATGTATTCCTTGTCTGAGCAACATACAGTAGTTCAAGATTTTTCTTCCTTAATTAGACAATTGAAATTCTCAGTTAAACTTAATTGAAAAATAAGTTTCACTGAGATCTATTTGGCTGAAACATTTAATTGAAACTAGCAAGATTATCAATGGATTTCAATATCTACATCTGATTTAACTGTAATCATACTAATGTGCCAATTATTCATTGTGCCGTGGGTAAAAAGTAAAAAAACAGTCTGAAGTGCACATAACATGATATAGAACTAGCTTTGTGCACAGGCTGCAGTAGCATGGGAAGTCTGTGTTTGTTAAAATGCTATGTATCAAACTATGGTGGGATTGACCTCCAAATGTGCATCTAAATACAAACATATAAACCAGAGCTGTCTAACTTCAAAGAGCACAAGGGCTACTTTTGTGCCAACATCTAAAATCAGCCATTGCTAGTGTATCAACTCAACTGATATACAATAGAAAAAAAGGGCTTGTTTCTTTCTCCTGGGTATCATTTATGTATTTATATAGTGGCCGCCCCCTTAAATAATATTGTAAAAAATGGAAATAAGGACAAGAAAGCAGGGGTTTACTTTTCAGCAAATCAAAATCAAATATAATATTATTAAAAATACTAGCTTTCCAACAATTTTTATATACAATGAAATAATTTTGGTCTGTCCCATTAACATCATGGGATTGTTGACCCTTCACCTAGACAGAATACTTTCTACAGATTAAGCAAGAAATACAGTTCAAACCTGACACGTTTTGCCGATTGGCTTCTTCAGGGGATAGGTTGAGACCGTTAGCGAGAATTGTACAATAAAGTGCAAAGAAATACAAAAAACATTTTTTCAGAATGTTGTGTCATCATTGCAATCACACAATAAATCTATAATGAATTATTAAATAATGGTAAGCAATAAATTAGTTTTAAAGGTATCAATAATGTAAGGTTGTGTCACAAAATTGTATGTATGTATCGTGTGGAGTTCTAGTGACCTTATGTACAATAAAGTGTGTATTTTTGATTCAAAAAACAAAAAAATAAAGGATAAAAGAATTATATTATACTTTTTCGTCGTGGTGGTTCATAAATGGGATCAGACTATTGAGTGACACAAGACTAGCATTCCAAACAGGAATTTCAAGAAGTCTAGAAGTATCTTTTAATTAGTATAATATGCAGTTGGTGGGTAATTTTTTTTAATAAAAATTGCTCAATATGACTAACAATGGTTAATCTGGTTATCGGGGTTAATAGAAGGTATTTACATGATAATAGTGGTTGTATTTTTCTATGGGCTAGTAATTTTAACTTTAACATAACATTTATAATACAAACAGGGTATTAGGAGATTTTGAGCATAGTTGGAAAAAGGTAGAATGTTATCAAAAGTGGGTCTGGCATCTTCCACCTTATAAGGGCATGGAAATGGCGTTGTGCATACATTACATGAAAACACGCGAGATTTCGGAAATCAATACCAACCAATACTACCAGAAGATAAACAAAAATACAGAGAATTAGAAATTGTTTATTTATTTAGTAACCAACTATCGCAAACCGAAGAAAAAGTTCTCAAATTAGGTCTGTCTTTCTGTCCACCCAACAACTTGGAAAAATTTGAAGTAATAAAAGATATAAATTTATATCTTTTACTAAAAACAATGTTTGATCCCCATAAGGTAGACTCTTTCACATGCACACTGGATGCATAAAAAAATTTCAAGATGGATGATTTTAGGGTCTTATAGACCTCCTCCAACTTCTACATGAAAATGAAACAGTTTCATTTCAAGACCCACCATCAGAAACAATTCCAGAAGGAGAAAGTAATCCACTTTCAAGAAAACCAAATCTTTCTTTTTTTCCCAATTATCTTCAAACCCTACAATCCATTTTTTTGTTGAGCAGGCGACTAAGGATATCCTTGACCTAGAAACTAATACATACTGTACCAAACTTTACACCAGAGATGAAAAAAAGCACTTTTTTATTGGTAAAACAAACAAGAGCATTACAATAAAACCCCCCGACAAAGGAGGCAATGTAGTAGTGCTATACACTGATCATTACAGATCTATGTGTTTGCAGATACTAAACAACCCAGAATGCTATACACCCATCTCTAGAAGAGTATTGGACTCTTTTAAAATTGTTTAAAATTCCACTCTTTGATCTGGAATACAGCTAACATAATAGACAAAAACACTAAGGACTATCTAACCATCAAATATTCTGTGATTCCCACATTCTATACACTTCCTAAGGTTCATAAAAACTTAACAAACCCAACAGGAAGACCTAAAGTATTGGGTATAATTTCCATAGCATCACGAGCCAGCCATTCGATTAATGCTTATCTACAACCCTTAGTCTCACAGATGCCATCCTTTACTAATGATATCATTGAATTACTTAAGTCACTGAATAACCAAGAAGTACCCCCAATACAATTCTTGTAACCATCGAAGTGGAAGCCTTATATTTGAGTATACCTCATGAAAAAGGGCTACACAGAATATCACAATGTCTCAGTAGAATCAAACCAACAACTCCCAAGGAGAATGACCTCATATTGTCACTTCTACGTCACATACTTGAAAGAAATATCTTTACATTTGATGACACTATATATCTCCAAACCCAGGGTGCCCCATGGGAACCAAATGTGCCCCCTCCTATGCAAATCTCTATCTAGGAGAATGGAAAAGAGAATTTTTTACCAGCATCAAAACTACCCACATTTTAACATGGCAACGCTATATTGACAATATTTTCATCCTGTGGACTGGACGATTGGAATATCTGCAAGAATTTTTCGATATATTACAGACAAATTATTTTAATCTAAGATTCACCATGGATTACAACAAACAATGCATTTCCTTCCTTGATGTGTACATTTCTAAAGAAGAGGACTGTAAACTATCCACAAGACTATATTGAAAACTCACAGCTAGGAACACTATATTACATGCGAAAAGTCTGCACCCACAACCACTCCTCAAGAATATATCTTATAGACAATATTTACGCCTCAGAAGAAATTGCTCCTCAAAAGCAACCTTCGGAAATGAAGCAAAAAGCCTACAAAAGCACCTATTAGCGCGTGGATACTCTAAAAAGACTTTTGAAAAAGGCCTATCAGAAAGCTAAAGAAAAATCAAGACACAAACTCCTGTTTCCTGACCCTGAAAAATACGGGACCCTTAACCCTGAACTACAAGATTAATTACTATCTATAACCAACAACATTAGACCATTAGGAAAGTGAGTCGAAAACACTGGCACTTACTACTTCCAGATCCGAACGTCAGCAAACAACTAGTATATAGAAAATCATCCTTTTAAAGGACCATTTGATGACCAGTCACCTCTCTAACAATCCTCCCACATCTACTGGCATGAGAGGTACTTTTAAATGTGGACACTGCTCCCAATGAACTTGGATCCACAAAGCTCTTAGCATATTTTTACCCAATGGCAACATACATCACACAGGACACTACTTTGACTGTAACACACAAGGTGTAATCTACTTAATAACTTGTGAATGCCTATTATGTGAGGAAAACAAAGAGAGTTTTTAAAAAAGGAGTATATGAACATATATATATGTCATACCAAATGGCAAGATTACCACCCCTATCAATTACCATACAGGCACCAAGCATAATTATGATCATAATGTAATTACATTTTATGGCTTAGCACATTTACCCATGAACCCACAAGGAGGGGATCTAGATACCAAACTTTTACAGACTGAGTGTAAATGGGTAGTGAACCTGAAAACGACTAACTTTCCAGGTCTGAATGATATTTTAAGCTTTAAACCATTTTTGAGTAAATGACTGCATATATATGAACACACTCGGTTGTGAATATGACCTTTCTTTGTTTTCTTTCTTTTATTGTTTCTCTATAAAAGGAACATTATGTGAAAAAACTGCCACACAAATATGTAATATGCTATTTTAAGAAAGGAACTTTTTGTGAAAAAATTGTTACACAATATCTACACTATTCTAACCTGATACATAACATAATGTACTGCCTTGCTAAGATTGATTTCAAGACATAGCTTGTGCTTATGCATTCCAGTTACTTTTTCCAGCTTTTTACTACAAAAACGTTTGTGTAACTATTTATGTCTGGACACTGTGATTCACTATTTGGAATATAATGTAATCATTTTTGCACAAAAACAATATATTTCCTTATATATATCCCCTTCATATATGTTTGGAAACCTAGTATTGCCATCACCCGATTTAAATTTTTTTGTAACAATTGAAGTACTTTTCCTTCTCTAATATAGTAACTAAAAGAATTTGAATCTATTTTCTTTCCTTTGACCAGTCATTATACAACATACAAGCACATAGAGAAATTATTTCTCCAAACCCAAATATTTGTTTAATACAACAAAAAGCCCCGCCATATCCACTCACAAAATATACATAATATAATCAACTCATTCATTCACTAAGAATATGTATGCTCCTTTTACCTTCCTCCCTGTAAGGCCTGGTCAGTACCAGTTCTCCAAATACCAGTCCCCCAATCTATAGCCTATAGCAGCCCCCGCTCAGCGTCAGGAGACTGGTTGCATCTCCCAGCACTCGGTTGCCCCCAGGTCTTGGTGCGCAAGGAATGATGTCTGCAGATAGGCCAGCAGCTGACCAGAAGCCCACAAATACAGAGTACAGAAAACTGAGGAACAAGATGAAGTCATAACACGGGATATCAGTCCACCAAGCGAGGTACAAAGGGAAGGCCACAAGCAGAGTTGGAGTCACAAGCAAAAGTTGGTCCAGGCAGAGTTCAACGAATAGTGAGGAACAGGCACAGTTCAGTAACAGAGAATTACTCAAAATCACTCTAGCACAGGTAAGCCCAACAGACGCTATAACAGGCACTGGTGACTGGGAGCAGAGAGGCTTTAAAGTCCCAGTAGCCAATAGCCGCGCAGGACCGAGTCAGGAAACCCCTTTACAATGGATGCTGGGGATGCCAAAAATACATCAGGTTGCACAACTAAAGGGAAGCAGAGGCTGCTGCTATCTTAGTTCTTCTGGCTGCTGCAAATGAGATTGCTGGACAGAACAAACAGTGTTTATTACTCTATGCACAGCACAGAGTTGCCAAACAGATGGGCATTTCCTAACACTCCCCTCCTCCTTGCCTAGGGTGGGACCCGGCGCTCCATATACTGAAGCGCTATTAAGCCCTATTTCCCGTAAACAAATTTTTGTAAAATGGGAGTAGGTTTTCTCTCCCCCGTTAATCCCTTGGATTATTTTAGGGGTTGATGAGCCATCAGCTTCTTGCATGTAGATGGCTCGTTTAGAGGCGGGAGAGGGGAAATTAGGAAGAGGGCACTTTCAGCTTCATGATACAGTCCACACATGTGCGAGTCCGTCAATCCCTCACACATTTCTGGATTCTAGCTCCGGGCTTTATTTCACCTACTGCACATGCGCAGGATTTCTGAAATTCTGTGCGCTTTCATGTAATGTATGCACAACGCCATCTCCATGCCCTTATAAGGCGGGAGATGCCAGACCCACTATTTTCATTCAGCCGCAGACTCTGCACACTCCATTTTTTCACCTAGCCACACTTTTGCATCTAATGGAAAAAATGGTAAGACCTTTTTGATAACATACTATCTTTTACCAAATATGCTCAAAAACCTTCTAATACCCTTTTTACCAACTATGCTCAAAATCTCCTAATTCCCTGTTTGTATTAAAAAATGTTCAAATTACTAGCCCATAGGAAAATACAACCACTATTATCATGTGAATACCTTCTAATAACCCCGATAACTAGATTAGCCATTGTTATATTGAGCAAATTACATCTTTCTAAAAAATTTTTACCCACCAATTGAAGAATACTTCTAGACTCCTGGAAATTCCTGTTTGGAACGCTGGTCTTGTGTCATTGCATAGTCTAAACCCCTTTATGAACCATCACGGCGAAAACAGTAAGTCTAATCTAATTCTAATATCATTTATTTTTTTGTTCATTCAAATAAAAAATACACTTTTTATGGTACATAAGGTCACTAAAATTCCACGCAATGCATACATACAATATTGTGACTCAACCTTACATTATTGATACCTATAAAACCAATTTATTGCTTACCATTATTTATTTATTCTATAATATGGATTGATTGTGTGATTGCAATGATGACACAACACTCTGAAAAATGTTTTTTGTATTTCTTTGCACTTTATTGGACAGTTCTCGCTAAGTGTTTTGAACCCATCCCCTGAAGAAGCCAATCAGCTTCAGCTAAACCACTGCTTTCCTATCCTTATTTCCATTTTTGACCTGCAGGAGATCAGAAAAGCTATGAATGGTAACGAACCTTGAAACAGTTATAAGGAAAATGCTTGGAGCCAGTAAATTGAGCTAGTAAGTTGGTGTCAATGGCAATAATAGTAACCCTAAACATTGTTATAATTTAAAGCAGTGATAACTAGTGTTGGTGTTCAAATTCGGGTAGTCTTTATATTTAACCTGAATATGGCTGTTCGAATTCGTATAGACTCGACCCGAAAAACACGGGATTAGACTTCGTGAACTTGTGTGGAAAAACATGTGTAAAACAAAAAAGAGGCTTTAATGTTAAAGTAATTTATTAAATGTGTGTGATTTGTGTAATTAACTTTTATTTTTTTATAGGTTATCCTACAATGACAGGATGATTCCCACAGCTGCATTCATTCTGAGCACAGTGGTGGGAACCCTCCTGTCAGTGTGGGATCCCCAAGCACTAGAAGTTAAATGAGGACAAGTCTCCCCATTCATTCACCTCTAGTGCTCTGTGATTGGCTGAGAAAAGGAAAATCCTGATGACGCTTGAGGTGTCATCAGGGTTTACCCTTCCTCAGCCAATCATACTGTGTTTTGGCATAGAGAATCTCTATCCAAGAACACATACTACAGTTATGCTGTACCGTATGTGTTCTTGGACAACACAGACTTGAACCTAATATATGGTTAACATCAAACGTTTGGGTCTCCTAGGCTTTTAGGCTTATCATTTGCATATCTAGCAGAAATTTATTTTATCTTTATTGTCACATAACTACATAATTTATAACAGACAGTAAAGGTAAAATGCACAGGAAGATAGCAGCTTACATGATTTCTGACAGATCGATGGGTTAATTTTTTAACTTGTGTAGTGCCAGTGCTTCCACATGTGGGTGCATGTATACCTGGAGCTCATCTGGCTCCAATTACTAGCACATGTAACAGGACACTAAGTCACCAGCTCAAATAGAACTTGATTGCTCTGTATATAAGCGTGTTTGAGGTGAAATGCATCGGAGCAGGTTGATCCTTAGTGGGATCGGCAGTGTGCATCTCAGCGTCCTATTACATTCTTTTAAAGGTATCAAACAGATGAAAAAATGTTTTGAATGGCATATTTACCAGGGTTTGCACACGCTTTAGTTTGATCTGTTCCTTTTCCTACATGGGCATAGCAGATGTTTGTATTAAACTACTGCCAGTCCCATATTAGATTAAATATCTCCATTCTAAGAGGGAAAGGGTTAACAAACTAGATCATGTTTTTATTTATGACCTGTACATCACAGTAAATCACAAGACAGATGAGAAAGAAGAATTTTATTATAAAGTTTATTTTAACCTCTACTAACAGAGTTCACCTTTAAAAATCCCTGCCAAATATGCTGTTGCTTGGGAACCAGGGCATGGCCAGTGATTTAATGAAAGCTTTTTCTTTACAAATACAAATATAGGGCCCAATATTTTGATTAGATCTGAAGGAAATTATGAGGACCTAGATCCGTAAGGTGCACAATGTCACCCATTGGGTTCTCCTGGGACACGAGTTGTCATATTGATAATCTGATTCTCCAGCGAATGCTTTTGTCTCTGTGAACCGTATATATAAGTCTCTTATTGAAGTCATATGTCATGCTGGAGTGACATGGATGAAATAGCATGAAAGGCACTAGTGTGAGATAAAAATAAAATTCAGCTAGGTGTGTGAAAGGGCAATACATGGGGAACCATAAATTATATACTTATAGGGGTAGACAATATTAAATATGAAAGAGACAATATTATTATTAAAGTGACAGATTAAATAATGCTACAGGAAATGAGTTTGAAATACCTGGTGAAAATAATTGGTCAAAAGTGGTGGTTTTTGTGTCTATAGTCTGACTTTAAGCAAACTTGATGGGGATAAACCCTGCCATTGTGGACTTAATCAGGCAGGTGAGTTTATTTTACAGAAGGTGTGTTGCCTGTCCCTTCTGATTTAAAAATGCTTACAGTTAGGTCCATAAAAACAAAGAGTTTATTAAAGCAAAGAAGTGGAATATTCTTGAATGGCCAAGTCAGTGACCTGATCTTAACCTAACTGAGCCTGCATTTCACTTGTTGAAGACTAAACTTCGTACAGAAAGGACCACAAACAAACAGCAACTGAAAGCCGCTGCAGTAAAGGCCTGGCAGAGCATTATAAAGGAGGAAACCCAGCATCTGGTGATATCCATGAGTTCAAGACTACAGGCTGTCATTGCCAGCAAAGGGTTTTCAGCCAAGTATTAGAAATTAACATTTTATTTTCAGCTTTTTAATTTGTCCAATTGCTTTTGAGCCCCTGAAATGAAGTGATTGTGTTAAAAAAAAGGCTTTAGTTCCATTTTTATGCAATCTTTTTCTATAACCGTAACAATAAAGTCTGGAGTTCAACTGCATCTGAGTTGTTTGATTTAAAATTATTTGTGGTAATGTACAGAACCAAAATTAGAAAAAAGTTATCTCTGTCCAAATATTTATGGGCCTAACTGTACAATTTTTTTCTTAACTTTATGTTCCCCTTAAGTTGGAAGGTTCCAGTGCTGTAAAGAAGTCTGTTGAAAAAGACATAGGTCCATCAAGTTCAACCATTAGGGAAATAAACATATCCCAGATATAAAACCTATGGTCATAGTTGATCCAGAGGAAGGCAAAAAAACCCTGGTACAATTTGCTATAACAGGGGAAAAATTCCTTCCTGATACTACGGTATTGAAGCAATCGGATGTTCCCTGGATCAACTTTACCTTACCTATTTTAAAGCTATAATATCCATTTATATTCTGTGCTTAGAGAAAAGCATCCAGCAATCCAGCAATCTATAGTCATTGCTGAAACTACTTCCTGAGGGAGCTTATTCCACATTTTACAAAACAAGTCAGCAACAGAATCATTCGTAAAGACAGCTTCTCTTTGCAAGACATTAAATACATCAAAGCAGAATATTGGCCTTCTATGTTGGGGGAAGGGTGAGAGGGGAAGGGGAAAGCAATCCTTGTATCTTAAAGCCAAAACCCTAAGGACACAATAACCTTAAACAGGTAGTCCCCTGGTAACATACGATATAGGAACTGTAGGTTTGTTCTTAAGTTGAATTTGTATGTAAGTTGGAACAAGCACATTATTTTAATAAATGCAATTAGGACAGATGTTTGTCTCAACATATTATTAGGCAGCATTGTATCTGTTACTGTATAAGACCCTGATTGTGAGTTAACTACAAACAAAGCAAAAAAAAAAAATCTTTGTGGAGCCTAGACATTCGTTACCGTATTTTTCGCCGTATAAGACGCACCCAATTTTAAAGGAGGAAAATCAATAAAAAAAAAATTCTGAAAGATTATTCCCCTTCTGATCACTCATGTGCCATTCATACCGGTATTCCCCTTCTGATCACTCATGTGCCATTCAAATTCCCTTTCTGATCACTCTGTGGCATTCAAATTCCCCTTCTGATCACTCTGTGTCATTCAAATTCCCCTTCTGATTACTCTGTGCCGTTCTTACCTTTTTTTCCACTGTACGGCAGTTAGGGCAGGGATCAGCAGGGGGCGCTGTGCTCTGCACTGCAGCCAGGAGGAGACACACGCTGCAGCCAGCGAGGAGAGTAGATACACGCAGGATCGGGTATCGGGTGAGTATCTTATTTTAATTATTTTATAACACATTTGTCGTATAAGACGCACCAACTTTTCCCCCCCCAGTATTTTTATACGGCAAAAATACGGTAACTTCTGGCGCAAGCTGTGCTTTGCTATGTAAAGAGAAAAAACTGCAGAGTTTGTCCTGGTCATTAAAGAGACACAAGAGACTGCAGTAAGGGCTGTTTTTTTTTAATAAAAAAAGGGAGCATCACCCCCCTTTTAGTTCTTGATTGCTGAGCACAGAGCCTTCTGGGATACCTACGTCAGGCAATCTGGGAGGCTCTGGCATTTTTTCCACCAAGGGGAAAGAGATGCCGATCCCACGCATGTGCAGTGAGATCAGCTTTTTTTTTCCCTTCACAACAGTTTTTTTCCCTTCACCTGCATAGTGCGAGATCGGGTGACGTAGAAAGAAGAGAAGAAGAAGACGGAAGAGAAGATGGCATGGCATGGAAGAGAAGCAGGCATGGATTGTGGAAAGGACCAGCGCCATTGAGGCATCTGTAGGAAGGTAAGTGATTTTTTTTTTTTTTAGTTTATTCCGGCTTTAATTATAAATTCATCTGCATTTACAGCTTTACTTTAACCAACCCGCAAAGTCCCACAAGTACCATGTGATCCTTCCTGTGAACTCCACCTAATACTGCTTTCTGTGACAGTGTGGCAACAATATTGTACTCCTAGTGCTATCAGAGCAAAGTTGTCACTCTCATGTACGCTGTGCATATCTAAAATAGGATGAAAAAAGTGCTGCAGGGTACATGGCTAATAACATTGGCACTACTGATTTACAAACCTGAAGCCTATCAAACAGCACCTGACTACATCTAATCTCACCCAACTTTGACAGCTGTGCCTCTGTTACTGATACCCTCCAACTGTGATCTGCAGTGTCTAGAATAGGGAGCATGGGGGACACAAAAGAAGGAGGATTTTGCACAGTCGGGAGAGGTAAAGTTTTATGTTTTCATTACAGACTTGCACTTGCAATGGATTTGGTATATAGACTGTCATTCATGAGTCTTTAGTTATATGTCTTTTAGTTTATGTTAATACATATATAATCCACAAATATTTGATTATAAATTCCCCCCAAAAACCAAGACATAGTTAAGACACCATATTGTATTTTACTAAAAATGTGTAAATGTGTATTATGAAAAGGCAAGCTGTCATGGTGTGTGAAGGTAATGTTCTCTGCACACTGCTGTTAAAGTGTTCTGTTTAAATGTAAATATTACAAAGAATTCAGAAAATAGAATTGCATTGAAGCCAGTGCTTGCTCATTTTCTGCATGCAGACAGCCAGGTGTCAGCCACCTTGTTCCTTGCCATTTTCTTTGTGTCAGTGACACCACTAGAGAGCAGTGAGCTGCTTTCTGGTTGGCCGGGGTGTCACATTGATGAGCAACCAACTGTCAGGAGCAGATGATAAAGGGAATTGTTCCTGGATCAGTGAGAGTGATCCTTAGCGTGCTCTAGATACTCTGATTGTGCTTTTTTATGTTTATTTCTTCAAATATTTCACTTGTTGCATTAATGTGAAGGTGGTTAGCTCCCCCAATGCAGTATTCAAGATAAAATCCATCTATCACAGTGTTTGGTAAGAGCTGATGATCCTAACTTCAGGAATAAACTGTACTTACTAACATGGTAAATAAAATTAGAAATCAAGGAGCATTTTAAAGGGGCGAAGAATGAGAACATCTTAAAAAGACAAGAACGGACAACCTTAGTGAGACAATGAGGACTAAGATATTTGTGTGTAATACAGATATAGTTTGTTCATGTATTCATTGATTTATTGATCGATTCACGCTCCATGTAACTGATAGAAATGATATGCTCCTTGATCTTCATATATGTTAACCGAATAACTAACTGCAGACATAACATAAACCAAACATAATCCTGCCCCTGTAGAAAGCATTGGTCAGACCACATCTGGAATATGTAGTCCAGTTGTGGGCACCAGTTCACAAAAAGGACATTGTCAAAGTGGAGAGAGTGCAGAGAAGGGCAAATAAACTAATAAAAGGTCTGTGAAAAGGTGGAATCCGCTCCCTCAGGAAGTAGTTTCAGCAACTACTATAGATTGCTTTAATATAAAGCTGGATGATTTTCTAGAAGCACAGAATATAACAGGGTATTAAGGTTTTAAAAATAACAGAGATTGTTGATCCAGGGAACATCTGATTGCCTCATGGAATCAGGAAGGAAATTTTTTCCGCTGTTGAAGCAAATTGTAGCAGAGATTTTTGCCTTCCTCTGGATCAACTATGTCTTATAGGGTTTTATATCTACAATATGTTTATTTCCCTAGTGGTTGAACTTGATGCACTTATGTCTTTTTTAAACCTGACCTACTATGTAACTATAATAGTTTTCTGAATATGGCATGAACCAAGCACAGTAAAAACAACTTATATTTCAGTTGTACAGTTTTGGAGACAAAAGGTAATGCTCCCTGAGCAAAGCATTTTCTGGCCAGAGGTCATAAAATTTACATACCTAGACCAACATTAGCAAGGCCATGATGCTTTGGATTACTGATAGACTCATTTGCTAGCCTAAAAAAAAATATATATTGTTCAAGCGCATATAAAGTAATACATTTAAAAAACTCAGAAAATAATGTATCTTGCCACAAAATGAATCCATGCAATGTATGCAAAACACATAATAATATATCTTCAAATGCCCACAGCAATATTTTATTCACTGGTTCCTAACTCATGGTGAAACAAAAACAAGGCCTATAAAGAAAACAATCACTAAGAAATAAGTTGAAATCCACATTAGACCTTTTGGTTATCCATCCATGCTATCTCAGCTTCATTTCTTTGTCACCTCCCCTGCAGTGAGTTATGCTTATACCTCATTTCTGTGTGTTTGTAATGTAAAAAATATGTTCATTTATAGTGATTCATATATACATTAATCAGGCCTTTGGGCTAAATATTTGCCAGTGCCCACTGGAGTCCTCGTTTTGAAGAGTAATTGTCTGTGTTACTGTTGTCTTCCTGTCAGTTTGATCCAGTCTGATCATTCTCCTCTGACCTCTGTCATCAACAAGGAATTTCTGCCAATCACTGGGTGTTTTTTTGTTTTTCACACCATTCTTTGTAAACTCTAGAGACAGTTGTGCAAAAAAATCCTAAAATATAGGAAACTATGGTGTGTTTATACAAATTCCACACATTAAAATTTAGAGCAGTTCACATCCTAAAAATGTGAATCCCCTTTAAGTGTCAGCAAACCTTACGGTTAGTTCTGCATATTAGGCTTACAGGAAAACTGGGTATGCTGTTTGTTTAATGTGATCCTGCCAGTAGCTTTGACTTCCTCATTTCCTGGCAACACTGCAGGCTGATTTTCTCTCTGGAGTGTTAGGTTTATAAAAAAAATCTGGTATTTCTTCTGCTGCCTGAATAGTTTGAGAATGCTGGTTCATATTTTGGATACAGGTCCACTTTAAATCTCTGCAAAAAGCTACTCATTTTCTGGGAAGCTTTAAATATTCATGAGTATTAATGAAACTATTTTATAATTTTAATATTAGACACACTATAATATTCTTCTGGCCGGTGGACCATGCTTACAGCCAGCTACACTGAAGAGGCTTAGTGCCTACACTAATCACACAGATACATCTAATGCTGCTGTGTGCTCTGGTTTTATCCTCCTCAGCATAATATTTGAATAAGTTTTCCAATATAAAGAATTAGTGCGCTGCATTGGAATAAATGTGCAGAGAAAGCAGTCAATAGGCACTAATACATGAAAGAGATATTGTCAGTATAATAAATAAAATCAGTTTCCAAATAGTGACACTAAAAACAGTCTGCAAAAAATACCAGCAAATTTAAAACATTTACCCAACTATACCAAGAATATTAAAGCTGAACTGCAGCCAGTCCTGCTCTCCTGTACTGGGAATACTTGCTCTTGAGTATAGTAAAAGCCGCAGCAAAGCAAATAGACTCCTCCACATTATTTGGCTGGAGAAAATCTAGCATTATCTGCCTGATTCCTCCACCGACTTACAGTGCCTCCCCTTTCATTTATTGAATTTCTATTTATTGAATTTATTGAAATTTTTCTATTCTTGGAAGCTCAGCAATGTTTCTCAATCAGAATTACACCACAGGTTGCTAGGGGTTCCCTGAGCAATGAGCAGTGTGTTAGGTCAATGTAATTGACACCAATGATCTTTTTGGCTATTTGTAAGAGTGCTATTCTTCTCACTGGACAGCAATGTAGGAGGCAAATTTTCCTCCTGATGACCACGCTAATTAATGTACTATGAGCTGTGAATTTGGTAATTGTATCAGGGGTTCCCTACGACCTCAAAGTCATTCCTGAAAGGGTTCCCCCATGATAAAAAAAAGGTTAAGAAACACTGACCTCTCCCAAGAGCCAGGGGTTGAAGGGGTACTGAGTTATAGACTTCACTCTGCTAGATACTCCCACCAGCCACAATCCATCAGAACTGTATAGAGATGCAGAAGGAGACAAAAAAATGATGTGCATTTTGACACAGCTCAAATAAAATGCGCAATGATGCACAAAATGCACATCCATAAAAGGTCATTCAGAAATCCACTAAAACGTGACTTTAGAACCTGCTGTGATCTATGAGGATTTTTTATATGAACTACTTTACAGTACATGCATCTTGAGAGATCAGTGATGGCCTATTCTAAAGTTCTTTACTGTCTATTAAGAATAAAAAAACATCAGTCTGATCACAGGTGCATTTTGAATATTAAAGAAGACCTAAAATATAGGGGGGGGGGGGTAGCTGTAAAATGTAGTACATATCAAGGGACACTGGAAATCAGCCAAGGTGTTATTTTGCTTAAAAAATCTTTCCTTGCAGTAGGTCAACCCCTATATTACAACGGTTAATTGCTTATTTGGGTTTAGTGGGAATTTAAACAGCAGGTTTACTTAGTACACTCCCACGCTCCTGCAGGCTCCTTCTCGGTGCCATCCCATACTCCAACTGGCAGTTATAGGCATTTTTAGTACACAAGGGTTTATTCACAACTTGGCAGTAGAAAGGAAGAAGAGCCATACCCTGAGCAAAACAAAATACATAAACTACCATTGCATTAGCGCTACTTTAACACTACAACAGCATTTTTTCTGGAGTTCAGATTTTTATGTGATAGTTACATCTGAGAAACACCATACTATAAAGAGGAATAAAGTCCAGTGCTAATCTTTAATATTTCCTATTCTGTTTATGTTTCTATTTTCACCTCCAATATTGTTCTTTGAGTCTTGAATACAATTTTGGACTTTTGTTGTGTGGTCAATGCTCCAACAATTTAAATTTCCTCAAGACATAAAAGATAGAGGGGTTTATCTTCAAAAACATAATAACTTTGCCATTTTTATCTCTAAAAATATATCCGGCATACTCTATAATTTAGCCCTAAGCACCTTTTCCAGAAAGCTCCAAGAGTCTATGTTTCATGCTTATCAGATTTTTGCAGCAATGCTATCTATATAAGAATACAAGGGGCTCATATGCACATATACTGTAGGGTGTTTGTGAATAAACATTTTATACTGATGTGAAAGCCACATGCTCAGTCATTATAAATGTCCAGGAGTCTGTGGACACTGTGAGAGGTTCAGATTAATTAAATCCAGAGTCACCTGTAGTGCACACTGTATACACTGCATGAGTGATTGACTGAAAGCTAATGTGAGATGAAGGATATGTAAAGTTCACAGAAGCTAATGTCATCAAGCTGACATGAACAATAGGTACAATGACACTTGTGTTTTTCTGATTACAAAGATAGTACAGTGAGGGATTAGGTGAAGTAGGTCATTTTAATTTTCTATTTAAAAGTAAGTAGAAGATTAAAAAATAGGATGATATTTTTATTACACTTATCAAAATCATTAATTCTAGGTAGATAAAAAGTGAAGTTAGTTATGTATAATTAAAAAAAAGACATTTTAAATGCAATATTAAAAATTACTGAATCTGTCTTGATTAAAAATTTTTTGCAATCTCCTGTACAATAGAAGTGTGAAAAACAGATTGTGTATGGTGGTACACTGGTGGCAAACTGGGTCATGTGTGCAACCTTATTTTCCCAGCAGCCAGTTCATAGAATTTGTAGATAGTAGTGGGAATAAGGGCTCTATTTATAAAACAGGGAATCAGACATACCCCCAAGCGTTCCCTGGTGGGAATTATTCAGGGTTATGTGTTTAAAAGGCAGTAATTGATTCCCACCAGGTAATGTTTGAGGAAATGTCAGATTTCCTGTTTTATAAGTAGAGCCCTTATTGTCGCTGACATGCAGGTTTGGTGGGCTCACAGTTCGGTTTTTTGGTAAACTAATTTCTCTACTCTGCCAAAGGAAATGACATCACTCCACTGCATACTACCTGTAATAGTGCTGTTGTGAGAGCTTTCTATAACTATTGTGAAAATCTCAACACAACAGTGCATATCTGAACAGCTAATTTAGGGTAGTTAATATTCACAAGACCGGATTTGTAATAGCCTAGGAGGAAAAACAGTGGGCAGTCATAGCTCCCACTCTCTGGGATTTAGCTGTGTAAAAAGCCTTTTATTTTTTCACTCATAATTTGATGTTGTTGCATAAGAAATAGTATATTACTCTTTTTAATAAACAGATTTTTCAACAAAACTGCTTGCCAAAAAGGATGCCAAGAGTCAATTTTTTATGCTCTTTTCATAGATGGTTCAGGTATTTTTAATAATTGCCAGTTTATGATGATAACTTGGAAAAACATTTACACCACTCCTCTATGCAAATTTCTGTGTTTGATGGGTTTGTGGGTTTTTCTGTATGAATTGTACAATTCAAATCCCCTGGTGAAATTTTAATCAGGGTTTTGCTTAGGCCAGTCCATACCCCTTTTTTTTTTTTTTCTGAGTCATTCTTCTGGTGGGTTTGCTAATCTGTTTTGCATAGTTTAGTACTGAAAGATCCATTTTCAATTTAATCTCAACTTTTGAATAAATAGTCTCACATTCTTCTCACACCTTCACACACCTTCATATGATAGAGAAGTTATGTTTGACTGAATGATTGATAGTTTCTCAGGCCCTAGAGTAACAAAGTAACCACCAGCCATAAAATTTCAACCACCATGCTTCATATTGGTACAAGATCTTTGGCCAAAAACATCTATTGTGACTGTGGACAAATAAATCAATCTTTTATGCATTTATAGCACATTGTTCCAGAAGGTCTGTGTTTGGTTGGAATTTCAATAGAAACCTATAGTCCTAGACAGTGAAGGTATTTGCCTGATACACCTTACACTTTTAAGCAGGTTAAATTGGTTCAATCTCCATCTAAATGTAGATGCATACACATTGACATTAATTGTGGGCTGCATTGGTTGGGTTATTCAGTCCTGGACAAATTAGCAGCCATAGAAGCCTACACCACTTGTACATTACTTTAGAAACAGTGGATTTCAAACTTTTGAAAAACTGTTGTGAGGCTCTTAGCTATCCACAACCTTCTTTTAGAGAGTTCTTTAAATCTCAGCATGATGACCCTACACACACCAATAGCAAAGAGAACACCAGAGCCTAGATATTGGAGACTAGACAAGTTGCACCTAAATACTCTCCAAGGAGGTCCTAACCATTAGCACATTGTAGATTATCTGATTCAAGCTTCATGATTTTAAAGTGGCTGTAAATGTAAGGATATATCTAATTTTTCCATGTGACAAATCTGTGTTCATATTCATTTAGATTAAGAGAATGAACTCTGCATCAGCTTGCTATGTTATTTGTTTAAACATAACATAGTAAAATGTAGACACTTATACTAAAACATTACAAAAAATGGGACTTTGTAGGCATTATTTAACACATATATTTATAGTTTAAACTTTATTTCCAGCATTTTATAAAGAGTGAGTGCTATGAGCCAGTATTGATTGATACATTTTTGTAATAAAATACAGTTTTCTAACATTTTATCTTTAAATGTATGTGTTAATATATTGTTTTCATACGATGTAGGATTTTGGGATGTGGCATCATTTGTAAATTTGTGACTGTTGGAAAATCGACTTTGTTATAACTGTAGACACTGTTTGAATCATCAATCCATAAATATGTTTTTAAAAAAACAAACTCTATAAGGTGTACTTATTTTTTCATGTGACCTAATATAAATTTACCAGCACACAATCCAGGTATTCAGCACAAAATGTATTACTAAATATTTTGTTTTAACAGATAACAGATATATTAAAAATATGAGTTTTTGTTTCATACAACTGCAAAAACCTGTAAAGAAATACTGTTGTGCAAGGACACTTCTGCACTGTGGTTACTAACTATTAACTAAGCTCCCAAATTATAGGATTTATATAAAGTAACAATAAATATTCAGTGATCAGGCACACCTTTGGAGGCAACCCTATCTTCAAACATATACACGAAAAGCCCTCTCTTGAATAAAGCAGAACTAAATCCACACAACCAACCTATCCAAATTCTACCATAGGATGCTGCCATGTTCCTTCTCTTCTTCCTGCTACATGTGATCTTTAGCCATTGGCAGGTTGACTTAACTCCTGTGTGGGGGTGCTGATGTTCAGTCATCCTGACACATGCATGGCAAGCCAGGGTTGCCAGGTTTCTCTTGCAACAAAAGCTGACACTGTGCATACGAAGCCCAGATCTGACGCCAGATACCTGGAGTGATCAGGTAGGCGTGGCACTATACTGTACAAAGGAAATCAACTTTCCTATTTTGTAAAAGTTAATTGCCTGGTCATACAAACTTAAAAGTGGAACTTTAGTTTCACTGTAAGGGAGCTGCAAACATCTAAAATTTGCCTGCAAAAAACAACATAATTTGGCTTTTTGGTAAATGTAAATGTTTGAAACTGATAGGCAATAAAACCTGACAAATGTTGTAACCTTTCTTTCCTTCATCCAAAGCTAGAAAAAGAGTTTTAACTGGAGTTATGTTTTAATACATTTACAGCATTTAAATTGTAACTAGACAGGCAATAAAATGCAATTACTTATAATTTCTTTTATTGAATATCTCATATTTTGAATAATTTCTTTAGAACATTAATCTTTCTGTACCATAATAATTTCTGCCTTTTATTCCTCCATCTAATTTGCACCCTTGTCGTCTATTTTAATCATCCTGCTTAATCTCTTAGGCTTTCAGACTGTATGCTTCGGTTATAAATGTAATTCATTTTTCATCCCTGGACTTGTAACCAAATCTTTTCACAAGTGAGGCACACAACAAGTGATGATGACAAACAGTTCTTTGAATTTCCACAGATAACTACTTTCAAATGTAATGAATTTGTTGACCTGCATGTGTCCCAGACTTTCATTTCTTATTAAATTACGCAATGTTTCTATGTCACACATGAAATTTATTATTTCTAGCTTGAAGAAAAGTATATGGGAAGAATGTATACCCTAAAAAGACCACTTATGTGATGCCCTACACCCTTTTCAACCCAGTGGTAAAATGGCACATTATGTAAATATAAAAAAAATTATTTTGAAGCAAATTGTAAAAAAAAATACTTAGGCAAAAATATAAATAAATAAGACCTTGCATTAAAAAGGTACAGTGAAAAAAAAATTCTTTCTCCCAGGTTTCTGGCAGGCTCATCTAGGCAAGGTGAGATATTAGGGATAATATATTAAACCTGTCCAAGACTGAAGAAGATAGAACTTGGATGATACAGCAAACTTGCAATAGTTTTATTAAAAATCATTTGCTCTTAGTTGCCAAACATTTTCAATCCTGTACCAAATCCATTTCAATTTTGCTGGATCACCCAGGTTATCCAATGATAGTTAATCTTCTCCAGTCTCGAAGAGCTTTAAAATATCAGGCCCATTGGGTCTTTACGGTATTATTATTATTAAACAGTATTTATATAGCACCAACATATTTTTTCCAGCGCTCTTCATTAAATAGGGGATGCAAATGACAGACAGAAACAGGAGGAGGAGAGCACTCTTCGTGAAAGAAATTACAATCTAGGAGGTAGATAAGCAACATACAATAGGAGGGGATCCTGGGATAATTCCAAGAACATGTTCCTGTATAGAACTGTAGCCTTGGTACGTGATGAATGTAAGCCCAAGCTTTCCCAGAACCCCTCTGTTATGTCAGCATCATGAAGCCACTAGAACCTGTGACTAAGTATTGTCAAAGGACTTTGTTTTTATTTAGTGTGATGAAGGGCATCTTTGGGACCTTGGAGTAGGTATTTGTCATGGCTAAAATATGAAAAATTCTGCTTTTTCAGCCGTTTGCCCCATATCACCCATTTACATTTGTCTTATGGGGCCTGTTTATTGCATTTTTAGAAGACATTTTTTTTTTGTTTAACAAGACCTCATAAAGCACTGAAAATTAATACGATGAAAATGAAACTGATTATAAAATGTCAGCAGGAAACAATGACAAAATGGAGCTTTGGACATAGTGTATTCCTTATTGGTAATGAATTAACAGTAAGCAAAGATTGTCTGGGCTCCTGTAATATCACAGTAGCAGTGCTGCTTATGTAGTTCTACCTTTACACTTAATTAGTTAAATTATGAAACATCATTAAAGCTCCACTCCAACCGAAGTATTTTTTTAGTGTTGCAAAGAAAGTTTGGAACCAAGTTGTGCCTACATTGAGGAGATTTTTCTGCCGTTTAAAGCAGGCCTATCACCAAAATGTTTACTTTTTACATAAGCATGTCAGATCAGCACTTTTTTCCTCCTTTACAGCAGGCTAGCTTACCTGAACTTGCGTCTGCGAGTGCCTGGCCTTCCCCCATGGTGGTACGAAGACAGATAGCAGGACAGCTCATGCTCAACATCCCTTGGGGGGTGGGGGTGGGGGGTTCGAGGCATCTAAGGAATTTAAGGTAAGTGTAATTTTTTTATTTTCATATTAGTTTCGGCTGTGTGTTTTTTATAGCAAATAATTTCTTTCCCTCCAATTCTGACATTAGATGGAAAAAGAAACCTTTCCGATTGGGCCAAAGATAGCCGTAGAATTCAGAAAATAAGGTCCTGGAAGTCCACATTCTGAGACTGAGATTGATTAGATGAGTGAAATACATTGGTCCAGGACCTCTTGATAGTTCATTATATCTGTTGAGCCTATTAGGGATAACAGTCATGGTTAAGTAAATCTCCAATGCCAAATCTGGCAAAGCATGTTTTTGGACATTTTTTTCATGCGCTTGCTGCTAGGGATAACTAGGGTTAATGGCATACTGGCTGCTCTATGTAAATTCATGCTTAGAAACTATCCTCATGTCCTGTCTAGTAAAAATTTGTCATTAGGAAAGGAGGTGAAAGAAGGTGAAAATAAATCTCTCTAACGAAGCCCTAGATAGCAATAAAAACCCAGCAGAGTTCCATCCTAACCCACTCCATCCAAAGCCATAAAAAAAGTTTTGCATGACATACAGTTTAGTAGGAAAGTGTTAAGAGTTCTGGCAGTTTTTTTTTTTTTTGCTGTGTGTGACCCGTTGGGAGATTACCATTTATTTCATGTACTGGAGATGCAATATGAAGTAAGAGAAAATCTTTTTGAAGGCAGATGTCAACATATGTCAACAGGTGTCTGCAGTCGACTACTATGTACTCTCATCTCCTGTTCTGATGACTGTAACATTATGAACTTGCCATTACATGTGTCGTAATGATGAAGATACCCAAGACAAATTAAGAAAATCAATTTACGTCAGAAAAACAAAAACATCAAGAAAGGGGATCTAATTCTTGCCTATCCATAAATAGGGAAATGAAGTTTGGGTATTCACTTTACCATTTAACTTGACCCCTAAATCAAGGTCCATAACTCAAACTACCCTTAGCTTATGAAACTTCATCATTCACTGAAAATTGATCCTCAACACTTACCTATTTTTAATGGTGTCAGTATGGGTTAACACACCACATTTCAAACATGGTTATATACAATATCTTTTTGGGAGCATTGGCTCTTAACTGGTTTGTTGCATGTGTTTTGGCTGCATCATTCCTGCATTAGGAATTTATATAGTATTTTGTAAAGAAAAGATGATTAGCATAGTACCACCCACTAATCATAAATATAAAATAAATATTTTTTTTTTACAGAATTAAACAGATTCTCAGAAGCAAACATATTAAAAATTAAAAACATTCTTTTACTGTTGGGATAATTTTAATTTAATATATAAACAATACATCTTTAATAAGGAGTCACTACAGAACTAGTAATTAATTTTCTTTTAACATATATTGTTCTAATGAAAAAGTTAAATGATGTATATCTGAAACATTCAACAGATATTAAATTAGTTTGTAATGAAAATAGCTGAATTGTTGCATATTTTTTTTATCATTAACTGTGTGAGTGGTGAGGTTTATAGATTGATGATTCAACGTATGGATGCTCTTTGATTATACTTGTTTTTACAACTATTTAAACTGTTTTTTGCAAAGAATAGACAGTGCATAGACTTTACAAAACTGTTTAAAGTGTACCTGTTGTATGCACACAGGCCTTGCACTTATTTTTTATTGTTTTTTCAAATCTGTACAACATTCAAAATCATGTCAGCACTGTAATACAATGATTCATACCAGTCTAGTGAATCACTTGGTAGGTAAAATGTATGTCAAGGCAAAAATAAAAGAAAAAATAAGCAGGAAATGTCTGCAAAACATGCACATTTTCCATGTTTTATACCTTTAAAGCCCTCAAGTACAGAAAAAAAACTAATTTCATGCAGTGAATACCTCCCACTGAGGCAGATTTACCCAGCTTTACCCAAAATTCAAACATTTCTCACGTTGGATTCATTTAAACAATGCAGGATTCAATTTACCAAACATGTAGGAGTCATAGGTATAAATGAATTCATACTTTTTTATTTATATATAATGTGAAAAGATTTTAGGTAAAAGGAGGGGAAATATTGGTGAGCAAGTAGCCATGTTTAGAAGCACACCACATTCACAGAGCAAATGTACCCTCCTTGAGTTAAGAGCGGAATGTACACAGGATAGCTAGATGTCTGACAAGATCAACAGGTATTCTTTACTTCCATTCATCAGTTATGACAAAACACTTGGGCCCTGATTATTAAAGTTCTCCAAGGCTGGAGAGAATCCACTTTCATCAGTGAAGCTGAGTAATTGAGCAAACCTGGAATGGATTTCCTAAAATCAAGCTATTTCTTAGCAAATTTTTTCAATCCTGGATCAGATCCATTCCAGGTTTGCTGGATCACCCAGCTTCACTGATTTAAGTGTATTCTCTCCAGACTTGGAGATCTTTAATAAATTAGGGCCTTGGTGTCTATAAGTGAAAAGTGAACATATAAGAGAAGTTTATTGTTAGAGTGAAAATATATATTTTTTCCTTTTTTTACATACAGAGGAAAATGTGAAATATAACTGTCTATAATGGATATAATGCTATAAAGCTCTCTTTAAACATCAGTTTTCAATTGTCAAACCCCAAAACAAACAAAAAAAAAAACAAGATGACATTAGGGGGGTCTGCTTATAAAGCCGTGATTAAACATTCACTGAAATATTACTTGTTGGAGAATCAATTATTGCCATTGAAACACATAGACTTTGAAGATTCTCCACCAGGGAATGTTTCAGTCAATGCCAGATTTACTGCTTTATAAATAGACCCTTATGAGTAAAATCTATTCCCTACTTTGGTCAAGATATACTGTACTTTATGTATCAATCCTAGTAGGACTGTTACCATAGCCTTAAGCTAACATTTAAACATTGCATTACGATGTGTGCCACCCACCCACTCAACCCAAGCCTTTACCATAGCTTTACCACAGCCCACTTTTACACAGAGGGTCTTAAACTTTGAGTTTCTAGGGTATCCTAGTGAATTCTCCTGGAGCATGCCCAGTACTGATAAGCATAAGGGCTTCGGTTTAGCTAAGTTTAAGGCTATGGTTAGGAAAAAGGTTGGCAGACATTCATCCAGCTTGTAACCTCTGCAAAAACCGCCTTTGTGAATTACCATTTAGGAATAGGTCTTGTTTAATTCATAACCTGCCTCAGAATGAGACCTGAAAAATATTTTTGTTTATGTTTTTTGTGCCTAATTGTAGATTTTCAAAGCTAATGCAGGTATTGCAGATTTTTCAGTTTGCTTGGAATGCTTATAAAAACAAAGAAATCCCTGACCTATAGTTTTCAAGTAAAATACTTCAAACTGAACTCTTCAGTTTCATGAAAGCTCTAAACATGAGATGCTAAACCCGTTTATTTACAGCTTTTACTGTTTTGTTTGTGACTGTCATTACATGGACGTTTTACTTAAAAGGATACAAAATCTATAGAATTCTGCCAGAAGCTCTATAAATGTGTAAGCTTGATTCTGCTCAACTAGAATGTTTGTATTGTTCAAGGATCTTTTGTCCCTAAAATTGGAACTAGTGTAAGACGTTTAAGATTTTCTAATATATAGTTAGACTCTTTCTTGGATTTTATTGTGGGAAACAAATGAGAACATAACACAAGAATACAATTGCAAGAGCAAAAAGAGTCAATGGAAAGCTTACTTTATGAACCTGGTACTTTTTTTTGCTGGTAACCATTTTATGCATTAGTTTTTTTTAACTTTAAACCAATTGTGAGTCCACTATTGCTGGAAAAAAAGGGAGGACTCAGAGTGTGGAGTATGTGAATGCTGCTTTGAAGACTTTAAAGACTATTTTTATTTAAGAAGGAATTATTATTAATAATAAAAAGTATTTATATAGCTCCAACATATTATGCAACACTGTACAGTAAATAGGGGTTGCAAGTGGCAGACAGATACAAACAATGACAAGGGGGGAGAGGACCCTGCCCAAAAGAGCTTGCAGTTTAGGAGATTAAAAAAAAAAAGCACAAAAAACATTGAAAACACAAATGTGGTCCAGCAACATTTTAAAATCTGCTAAAATCTTCTTAGCTTCTTCCATGAGTATTTATCAATGTCAAGCCCTGGCATCTTAGGTTATTCCATCATTAGTGTAAAGTGCCTGGCTCAATAGGAGATACACAGTGGAGAACAATTTTCTCTTGTGATAAACATCAACCAATGGGAACACTTCCCGCTTTGTTCATTAACAACCAATAAGTGCACTACAAAGAGAGTCCCCATTAGCTAACGGCTGTTATTGGCAGAAAAACTCCCCACTCTGTGACTCCAGAGTAAATGGCTACAAGCAACATACTTTTACACAAAAGATTTATTATAAAAGCAGAAAATAAAAATGTGGAATTGGAATCTAGCAGAATAAAAATAACTGTTGACTTTTCCCACCAGCCTACAGATCTTTCCTACTACAAGCTACTAAGGAATACCAATGCTAAGAAGTTCCTTGGGTATAGCTGAGATGCATCTCCTTACTTATCTTTGTCACCTGTACTAAATGAAAATTACATCTCTTACCTAAAAAATGTTTGCTATAAATACCTCACCTACCGCTTTATTACAGTAGAAGTGTCCCCCGAAGTCTACTGGGAAATCAACACATCCGGGAATGTTGATTTCTAAACAGTTCTATCTGCAGCACGTACAGGTTCCTTCCGATGACCCCCACATCACTTCCAGACACAGTAGTGATATAGAGTTCAGTAGTAGAAACCATGATTTGGCGGTTAGGAATCATATTTACCTAGAATGACACACAGACAATTGTATTGTCTTTATATTTTTCTACATTTTCATCTTTCCCCATTATTCCAGCTAGAGAGATATTATGCTATAAAACATTATTGTAAAATGCATTTCATTTTAGGACTAGGTCTACAACATCGGGTATGAGCTCTTGCACAAATGTTTTGCTTTGTAGCTCCACCAGGCAAAGGATTACAGGTGGAGCTGTAGAAAGGAAATATAACTTATCGAATCTACCTTTTTCTGGTTGCAGTAGGCACCATTGCTTTGCACACTTGAATATAATATCACATTGTGTTAATGAGTATTCACAGTACTGTAATGATGCCTGTGGAGATTGTATTGCATTGTAATTGTGTTTGCATTGTAAATGATTCATTGTATTGTAATTGAATTGGTCTTGTAAAAAAGAAAGAAAAAAATTGCTTTTATTACCAATCATAGTAATCAGGGAAGTGAATGTTATGGAACTAGATCAGTGGATCAGTAGGCTAAACTGTAGAAAACTACAATTAAAATTGCCACATTGTTGAAATATTTCTGGTTGCAGTTAATACCATTTCCAATTGTCTCCTGCATTTATTATCATTCAAGTTTGCTCCTGCTCCACTCCACTGGTCTGGGGAAGTGAAAAACAATGCACTGGGCTCGATCTGCCTAATCAGGGACAAATTACTGGTGCCAAGCCAGTAAAATATGTGAACATGGCAGTGCTAATGAATGAAAAAATATTGTAAATCACGTATCCTGTCTTGACTGCACCCCTTGCCATTCCCAATAACTGAAAGCAAGGGCATCTTTAAATGAGGTTCTACTATATGCAATACATATAAAACCATTCAAATATAAAGAAAATACAAGTAATTTTATTGAGAATATTTAACAAAATAAAAAAATATTAGCATGAAAATTGTTTAATACAAAGATTTTTTTTTGTATTAAACAAAATTTGTTTAATACATGTTGATTAAAATATGTTTCAGTACCACTACATTCACATTCTAATTATGACCAAACCAACCCATATCGAGCCTTGCGAACTTTAGATAATTTACATCCAAACTTTGCAGGAGTGCACATAACACGTCAAACGTGTCACAAAACCAATAACGGAACTAGGTAGTCAGTAACATAAGCTTTGAGCACATATGGCTTCAACAGAAACTATTATCTCAGAGCTTCTCTAAGCCTCCTCTTTACTCCTTCTGTAGTAGTGAAGTAGATACACTGAGCTGCCAAGTCTCCCAGGGAACTCAGAAAACACACAAAATCTGCCGACTGACTTGAGTCTCTGGGATCTCTCCAACTTATGAATACTTCCGTTTGGAATCATTTTGACATCACATTGATATGCTTCTAAACTAATTCATCATTTACTGACATGTAAATCTAACCTGCAGGTGACTGATTTAAATGGGTTAGAAATGCCTTTAGACAAAACTCTTTGACACAGGCCCTCAATTCTAACCTTACTATTCCCATTACGCTTATCAAGCCTTAGAGCATAGCAGTGCAAGGGAGGCTCTGTGCATTGGGTAGCTGTTGTTGCATTTTGTTCAGTGCCTGGTTAGAGAAGAGGTGAAAAGCGAGGACTAGTAATGAAGAAGGTTTATAATATCTGCAGTCAGAACTCAGAAGGTTTAATAGCATTATGGTGAAAGACACTCAGCTAAATGTTTTGCTATGGTTTTGCCCCTGGTAATTACAACTACTATATAGGTTGCAACATTCAATTCAGTATAAATAGTGTTGTACATTCCAAATGTAAATAAATAGGAAAAATATTCATGATGTGGATTACTTTTGAGCACCCCAGTTTGTATACCACATTGTACTTTACAAAATTGTAAGCATCCAAGTCTATAAGCCCTGTTATTGTTTGGATACTTCTGACCACTCTAGTCTGTACTTGACATACTTCTGACCACACCAGAGTGTATGCCATGTTTTTAATATACATCTGAATGCCCCAGTAAGTATGTACTTCTGAACATGCACTTTCAAAGAGCAGGGGTTGTAACGTTGCAATGGCAACTACTTCCCTGCTCCTGGGGGGCCCATAGGGTCGTACATCGCTGTGGGGAGGAGGGATAGAGTTGAGAATGACAGGTAGGTGGGGCCATGCTCTAAATGCACACCCAAAGCATAAGGTAATTGGGGTGAGATAAGGTCCTGACATACCTAAAAACAAACCAATGATGCTGCATTTGTTTTTTTTTGTTTTTTTTTTTTCTATAAAGTGATAGTTGTAATACTGAAAGTCCATGTCTGGGCTTAATCTTCCAAAAAAGTCAAAGGGGATAAATAGGCATCTTGAAGCTGTTTTTCAATTGCATATTTAAACTTATGTCTAAATCAATGGTAGGGACTCTACAAGGATGCCTCTAATCCTATTTTTCCACTGGCAACACACAGTAGTAGCCAACAAGAGCAGACATTGTTATCCAAAAGACTCTCCAAGTTCAGAGATTGGTTTATTTTCTTGCTGTTGGCAAGTGTTGCCAGTAGATAGGTAGGTGAGAGACCCTGTCCTGAGTATGGAATGTTTGCCTGTCTGAAACAGTCCCTGGGGGTACTGCTCAGTGGTGTTAGATAAAAAGAAAGGATACATATACAGACATGACCATGTAGAAGGGCACTTTTTTCTAGTAATTGGTATTTTACCACTCTATACTAGTGCTTCATTAGTTTTTTCATAGCTCTCTAAAACTAGTGGAAATTATATAGAGTTTGTGAATGTTTACCTATAAAATATTTACATGTACCACTCATTAACTTACTTATTTTATCTGAAGCTGACTCTTGCCACTGGAAGTCTAAAGTGAAAGTCCTCCTTAAGCCTGACAGTTTCTAACTCGTCATATGCCTGAACCCATGCTAATAATACATGCTGACTCACAGGTCCGAAATGTCCATAGCAGTATCAAACACAAACTGTGGAGTTGTTTACATTCCTTTAAACTACAAGGTTCCCTTCTGTGGTACTGTCATTTACGCTCAGGAGACAGCATGTGTTATCAGCATGAGGTCAGGCACTTGGCAGAGTCTCCACTGTCAGACCTCAGGTGACCTCTCATCTCTAACCCCCAGGGTCCAGAGTCATCCTCAGACAGGATATGTAGGATAATATTAAGAGAAAAAGTAAAATATTTCACAAGTAATCCTATTAGTGATAATTTAAAACAGAATATTCAGATTCTTGCACATGCAAGATTGCTATGATCTGCTGCCTATGGATTATTGTTGAATGTACTAATTCCAGAAAGACAGCCAACTATGCAGATGAAATATAAAGAGAGTTGTTTCACCTGCCAAAGAATTTGCATTTCTGTCTATTTTGATTTACATAGAGGCATATTTATATGGGTTAGCAGATTTCACTATCTGCTCTCTGTTGCCCTGTAATTTTCTGTGCACACTGTGGCCTGCTGCATTTCTAAAGGTTAGGCCATAGGTGCATCCAGGTGAAGCTCCAAGGAGAGCCCTTTGCTCAACAGACCTCGGTGATTGGAGGAGGAAAGGTCACGTGACCTGTTCACATTCCTCCCTGTGCCCAGCGGAGAATAGGGTGTTCTGAGATTGTTAGAGAGCATGTCATGTGTTTCATTTTTTCATTGTGCACAGACCAGTTCTTGAGCTTGCTTAGGTTGCATCAACTTTGGTGAGAAGTGCACATCTATAAATCACATTGTGGTGCTTTATTAACGCCCCTGGCGTTCTAATTCTGTCCGTATTTTCATGCAAAAAGCGTTACATTGTTTTGCATGAAAATTTATTTTACATTGTAGGCTTAAAATTCTAAGATATAACTCACCAAAATATGTCCAATATTTAATAAATTTAATAATAAACGTTAAATAAAAAAAACACAAATCTATTAAAAAAAGGGTGCATAAAAATAGCGAAACCTGTAATATTATTATATATATAATATAATGATTTCTTTGCATTGGACTGAATACGGTTATTTTGTATTGAATCCAATACAAAATGATTTGATATTCCCGCCGTGTCTTCCGCATGAACCAACGCATGCACTGACGTCATCGGGAAACCCCAGGGAACGTCTCTACAGTCGGCGGGGGAAGATCAGTGAAGAAGGACACTGCCCGAGGTCTTGGACCGACCAGCAGGACGCCAAAGTAACCAGGTGTTTTTTATTATTGTTTTTAGCGACCCTGACACGGGATTACCGCTTTTTGCAAGTAAAATCCACCCCGAGTCACACTCGGCAATACCGCTAGGGGGTCCCATACCTCTACAACTCCTGTTGTGTCTAGCAAGGGAAGGGACCTTTCTCTGCTGCTTTGGTAAGTGGCCAGATATGTGTTAGTATGGTATGAGAGGTAAAGTTTTTTTTTATCTTGTGATGGTGCTGCAGCAATAAAATGTAGGGGGAGTTATCCACAAGAGCCCCCCACTTATCCCACATTTTAAAATATCTACAGCTCTCCTTTCAGGAGAATTTGGAATTGAAAAAACATAAGCGGACATTTATATGTGACAGGGCACCATAGTATGTTAGGAGTGATAACATTTTAGGGGGGGGGGGGTAGCCACAAAAAACAGGGTAGCATGATAGCCCATCCTAATTGAAAAATGTCCCTGATTGTTTTTTGAAATGTATGCCCCGTATCTGCCAAATTGTGTTTAGAGGGCTGAAATTTGGTTTGCTAGCAGCTCTTGGGTGCCCTGTGTACCCTGAAAATTTCACATTTCTATGAAAATCAGTGAAGTAGATATGAGGGTTTATACATGGGTAGAATGACAGCTCCATGGGCACAGACACAGCTCTCATGCTGCTGCTGGGATTATCTCACAGTACAAGGTGGGCGGGGAGCAGCCACAGCTGATTGCCAGGTTTACATGACACGCCTACTCTCAGAGAACTCTCACTGAGCATGCTCAGGAAGCTCCCTTTCCTGGTGGCATGATCTAATAGAAAAACATAGAAGATGTGCCTCATTCCCCACAAGACAACGAGCAGAAAGGGAACGTGGAGAGGGCCTCTCTCTAACCACTACCGTTTTAGGCTGAACTTCCATTAGAAAATAAACAAAAAAACACTTACCTTTACCTCTGTAGAACCCTTAATACTTCCGCAACCCAAGACCAGTAGGTCTTGCCCTGTCTCTGCTTCCTTCTCCAGCGTAGACAGAGCAGCAAGTGTGGGCATCTTCTTCATGCTTCCGGCTTCTGCTGACATCACCCGTATCTTGTACTGCAAATGAGTGTGTAATGTGTCTTCCTGAAAATGTACATTTTTGTACAATGCTCATTTTTGACTTGGAATTTATGAGATCGGCCCTTCTCTTTTACATTGGAGGAAAGCCCTTTATGGTGTATGCTTGATTTCGTACATGCACAGAAAGAGCAACCTGAAGCCTCCGGTAATATGTCACATAGGTATCCCAGGAGCCTATGTTTTTTTTTTAGGTAAACATGGAGGTATATTTTCATATATATTTTCATATATAAAAAGCCATCCTTTTAAATTATGTTAAAGATGTGATGATATATCTGCTATAAATGGACAGTAAAAGGAGAAGTGGCACACTAATGAGCTTGTCACTTTGCTCTCTGTTCCTAACAGCCTACTTTGCAACACACCTGATTGGCCCCTTATGCTGTTTCCTCCTTTCTTTCTGAGTTCTACTGTAAATGAACTGTAAAAGTCTGATGCCATGCAAAATAAGGTATGTATACTACTACTAATAATTGGAGAACTGCATACATATGTGGCTTTTATATCTGCCTGAATTTCAGATTTTAGTCAGTATGGTTTGTCTATTCTGTTTCAGTAAATAGTTTGATTCTCACATAAAACAGCACCGCTGTGCCCTTCTATACTTAATATAATGAAGCTGTAAATCAGGTACACATTTGAAAGTATAGTTTAAAATATTGTGTAGCTAGCGCACCTTACTTTACAAACTATTGCCATAATCAGGGAGTTTTTGTATAAGGATGGTCACAGTCCGATATAAACATATTCTTTAAAAAATTTGTCGTGTTACCATTATATGAGACTTCAACTTCAACAGCCCCATTTCCAGCAGACGGGAACAAAAATGTGCCAATTACTGTATTTATGACAGACATGCAATTGTTGCCTTCGCAATTATGCTTGAATGCAAAAAAAAGGGCTGTGCGCTCAGTTACCATGACAACTGCCAATGATGCCATAAATGTGGTCTCAGTGCTTGAATGAGTTAAAGAAGATATGGGCAAAAAATAAGTAAAATGTATTTTTAATGTGATTCGCTGGCATGATGCAAGATCTGTAACAATATCTGCTAGGCTTTTAACTTCTTAAGATGTTTCCTGCACATGTTGCTTACATAAAAGCTTCTATTTTTATTGCTTGAACTTCAGTAATGGGAGCTGAGGTAACAGGTGAGGGCTTTTTTCACTGTCTCAGTAAAATTTAAGATTCTTAAGGGCATCTTTATGCTCTCCAGCTTCCTATGAACTTTGAGAAAACCTTTATTGAAATCTCTGCTATACCGATCAGAAGGCTTTATAAGCATTAAAAAAATCTTAGTCCAATCATTGATTGTTATTTCAACCTTTGGGTATATCATTGTGCCAAGTGCAGTAAAACCTCGATCTCAGATTACTTTCCATATGTCAATTTATGACCACATAGCAATCGACAAAATGTGTTGCTGGGTTGAATTTCCTTTTTGCACATTACTCAACAGAAAAACCTACTTACTAAAAGCAATATATGCAAGTAAGCTTTTACATTCCATCTCCTGTTTTAGAATTTTTTTTTAAATTCTGTTTGCTTTTGCTAGGTGAGGTGAGGACTCATTAACTCCTTCTTTCCTACAGGGACTAACTCTGCAATGTACGTTAATTTATCACAGTTCACATAGGACTTAAGGTCTTAACATAGTTGATGAATGTTCCAGGATGGAACCGTTCCACATCCTGTCTCTTCCTACATTGCTGCAGGAATTGTATTCCATTTACAGTGCAGCTGGATCTAAAACACTTATGGTATTAGTTTAATTTTAATTATATTTAGGACTGCTTTGGGCCTCGGGCAATGTGTAATTCACCCGCTGGCTATGGTAAAGAAATATTAGCGCTTTGTTATGTTTTCCCTTATGACTTCTGTAATCTTGTAAAGAAATACACACGTTCTCTACAAATCAAAATTAGAGTTTATATAGTTTTTAGAACAGTTCTTGATATACAAAGGGGTTGAACATTTTTTTCAACCCACAAGTGATATACATTGGGTCGGCATCTGTCTGCCAAATCAACCTTCCTTGGAGATTCCAGTGGTTTCTATTTAGTTTATGTGTCAGTTCTGTGACCAAGTATGGTCAAAATGGATACAAAGGTGATGGAAGGGTCATACATATGATTGCCTAAAATGTGTATTGCGGTGGTTGTGGGCTCCAGAAAAACTGGTAAGGAATGTAGGTTTCCATTTAAGAGGCTGATGTAAAATTCCACTGTAGGGCCTGAAGTCTGGGCAGCAGAGGAGTTTGGGTTGGTCCGCTGCCTAGCCACTCAGTCCACTACTCCACCTGCCAGGATACCTGGCTCATTAAATTAGGCTGAGAGAAACTCACATGAAGTAGCTGTGCAGGGAGATGGGAAACTGTATTTAAGCTGTGGCTATGAGTAAATAGTGCTGTGAGTTATCACAGTGTTGTGAGGTTGAGCCAAAGCCTACATGGTTGACATTGTTTAAAGCTGAAGTAAGCTGGATTTTGTGCCTGATTTAAACTGACCTTTCTTACTGTTTGCAATAAATGTGGGACACCTAAAGAGACTTCATTATCCAGTTCTTACAAGACTGTTGTTTAACAATGTGTAACTTGTTTGTAGCTAGGTTCCCCAGTGATTTCTTCATTCCATATGAACACAACAGAAAGAATTTTAGTGTTATTATCTCACCATCAGACCCAGGGCCAGATCTAAAAATTCAAAGCTTATTAATCTAAAAAGTATGGTGCACCCATCAATAAAAGACATTTAGGTCACACTCTCTGTATGAATACCAATTTATGCTGAAGCAATAGACTTTACAGGGGATAAAAACACAGCAGATCATGTAAGTATTTGTATACTATTCACCATCCAAATTCTTTCTAGAAAGGTCCTTCCACCCAGCAAATTTCTAGACACATCAATACTTCACAACCCCCCCCATCCCCATCCCCAGAAATCCCACCCTTCTCAGCTTCAAGAGACAGCATAAATTACCTTTTCCAGTAGATCTAATCCCTCCTACCAGTACCCTCTTTCCCCCATGAACCATTTTAAGGACACATCAGAAACTTCCTCCCTCATCATTACCATATGTAACTTCCCCCATGCCAACTTTGAACAACCTACCTAATAGGGCATATTCTAATGTTTCCACTGTAGTCAATAAAGGAGGCAGGCATATCAGCACACAGACTAAGCTAACTCCTTGCCCTTATTTCCACAGTACAGCAGCTCCTCTTCACTGCTTCTGAGATTTTCTCTGTAGCAGCACCTACCTATCAGCCTGCAGCAGGGATAAGCATGGTTGCTTCTACAGGTTGGGTGGGAGGCAAATCTTAGTGGCTTAAAAAAAACAAGTTACCCTCTCACTACTTTTTTACTTTGCAACTATGAATTCATACTTCATATTTTTCTTAGTATTTTAATTTTATTTTAGGCATTTTTGTTTTGGAGTAAATTACAGTTACTACCTGTCAGAGCACAAACATTTAAATGCAGTATTTATAATCCAAAGGTTGAAATATACTTTAAAAGTGGTAATTCCAGACAGGTAAAGTAGGTAACTGGAGCAGGGTCTTTAAAGTAAATACACCTGAAATGAGAGCCACAAACAAAAATAGCCAAAGGCTGTTTACTACCCGAGGTGCTGGGCTCAGGTCATGAAGGAAAATACAGTTCACAGGCTTACACATGGGAAACAAGAGTTTCTGAAATTTCATAAAAAAACATACACACTTACTTAATCAGAGAATGCAGGTAGCACTTGGTTTGACTTAGAGCTTAACTTGGTTTGACTTGTTTTTTTACAATGTCCACTAACACATTTCATCCCAGAAAGTCAAACTTTTTATGATAGCATGCATGTACAGCACACATCCCATCATGAAATTCCATTAGGACACTTGGGTTCTAGTTTTCTAATTGTCTACTTTTTTATAAAAAATGGTGGAGCTACTAAAGTTGAGCATTGTGATTAACACTATCATCATCATAATGATTTTATGGCCTCTAATTGCAGCCCTGGCAACAGGCAAGTGCCCTCTTTGGCTGTGTAGAATTTACAACCTTGACTGCAGCATACACATTTTTGTTATGATGCAAGAGCAGTAAAGTCTCTTATGTGAAGCAGGTAAAGTGTGTTTTACTGTGCAGCTGGGAAATATACATGATTTCACCTATCAGATTGATAGCAGTAAAATACTCAGTGGTTCCATACACACATTTTGCAAGATTCATAACAACAAGTGTGTTTTCTGCCCTGAATAAGTTGATGCCAGTAGACTACTTATTCTGTAAAAGATGCCCTCCATAATTCTCCACTTAGGATTTACTGGGGGGAAAGCATTATTGCGTCAATTTATATTCTTTCTACTCTTCACGCGTCATCAGCAGAAACAGCCTTATACTGAAAAGCAGCCACAATTGGAAGAAAAAAACAAACATAATCCAATATTATTTATTTTGTCTCAGTAGTCAGAGTCCATAGCCCAGGATATCAGACAACAACATCAACCATTATGTTCACCTTGGCCGCTTCTATATGAACTGTAACAAAATAGATTATTGCAAGCCTCTTCTGGAGCACTGCGGAGCTATCCTGTTCCCAACCCTCAATTAACCTGAGCCTTGTAAGGATGGATTGTTATTTGTTTAGATAGCTAAACCTTACATTTTTTTAAACTGTGCTTTATAGCGAGGGAATGAGTCGGTGCAAGTATAAGGCTAATATGTGGATGAAAGGGGAAGTTAAATGGAACTCAGCAGCATCTAATCTATAAAGGTTTTTTCTTTCTTTTTTTTTTCTTTTGGCTGTTGTGTTTTTATGCCATTAATCTGCCTGCACTGTGTGCAGTACAAAGTAAAATTAAATCAACCATACAATTGTACTAAATATTAATAAATCAGAGAGTCCCTGCCTGAGCATTGAAATATTCTGACTCTCTTCATCACATGCCAGATTACAGAAACCAATTAAATGAGAAAATCACAAGTAATTTGGGATAGTAAATGATTTTCTTCACATGAATTGCTGAATATTTTATGAAAAAGCTATTTAATTAAAAAATATATATGTATTGTTATTAACAGCTATTCAGGGTTTATCCCTCGAGTACCTCTTGTTTCAAACAGTGTGAACTTTACCGATTTATATATTTTTGTTATATTTTTGTCGGTTGCTTTGTGTTGGCTGTTAAAAAATTATATAGATTCATATTTGTATTAACTACAGGTTTATGTGTATAAACTTTTGACTGGAGGTAAAGCTTTTTTGTGTACTTCAGCAGAATTAGCTAGCTATTTCATGGAAACACAGATAGGTATAGTATTAGAATAAATGGATATTGGTTGTATAGAGATTGAAGAAAAGGAAGCTGAGAAGTTTATTATCACCAAATTTTTACAAAAATGCCATATTTTCAAAATTTGTTGCACAGCACATGGACATGGTATTGCTACCAAACTGTTGAAAGAAATGAGGGGGGGGGGGTGTAACATTTTTTGTTACAACTTAAAAAACATAGTTTTTCTGTAAATAAAACTTAAGAAATAAAAAGTCCTCTATTGCTGAGGAAAGCAGGGAGGGGGCTTTTGTTTGGGAGGACATGACCCAAAGGATAAAAAAATATACCATGGCAATAAAGATTCACAGCATGACTTGCCTAATTGGAAATTAAATTCTACACTTGCAAAAATATGATTTTTTATGGTGAAATTTCTCAAATAGTGTTAATAAATCTGATGTCTGAGGGTTCGAAGATTAAGGAACTGCGTAAAGTGAACTGATGACAACATCCTAGACAAATTTGACTGAAAGTCAAGGATTACTGTCACACTGTAAAAAGTACTCCTTTCTAAATGTACTCAAATTTGTGTCTCAATGCAGATTTTTGTAAAAAGTGGTCCAGTGGTACAAGCAGAAAGTTTTATGGGGTATTCTGTATAGTGATGGTTTCCAGAAAACTGCTAGTTCCAATATTGCCAAGAATGCAAAAGGAAGCAAGGAAGTTTTTTGAAACCTTAGACAAAAATAGCATTAGATTGAAACCCTAAGGTAAGTTTTACAGTATCGAAAAAGAAAAACTTCATGTCATTAATATTTCCTGGAAATGGGCTATAGCTGTGCCCTAAAGTGACTGTATATTGGTTGCCCATGTTTATGTATTTGTGGTAAAGAAATTAGATTAAAAACCAAAAGGTCATGGTATATGTTTTTTCTAAATGGTACTGGGCAACCCTTTAGATTTTTGATATCTGTCAACAATTCAAAGCCACATTATTATATTAGCTCAGTGCCATTTTTTTTATTTCATTTTGTCAACACACGCACCAGATTGTTGTCAGTTTTTGTTATGGCAGTTTAGTGCCACAGTATGATAAACTAATTCTGTCCTAAATTGGTAAGGACAGGCTCATTGACACATTATTATGTATTACTATTTTATACACCAACTTATTGCTACAATACAGATGCTATAATATACCATCAGAGTTTAGCAGCTTACTGATGCATGGAAATCCATCTGCTTTGTGGCATTTTTTATACATAACAGTAATATATAATTTTATATAACAGTCTGGAACCACAGTATCATATACCAGCCTGTCATTCACCTCTACTGGTATATCAACTCTATGTGGCAAAATTATCTTCTGTCCAAAAAAATCTGCAATGTTCTGGCAATAGGCGTAATAGGTAGAAATCAATGGAGTGGAACACAGAGAACCATACAAAGTACATCTTGGAGCATGAACAATATTGTCCTCTCCACTCCCCCTTATGCTCTATGGATCCCCTCACGACCTCACTGACACTATTTTTCTCTTACTGGTTGGCAAACATTGTGCTCCCCACTTCCTCTGTTGAGCCCTACTTGTTTTCTGAATACCTGGTGAATACTAATGTTTTATCCACTCCCCATCTGGAACTAGTGTTCCTTCAGTTCTTAGGGTGTCCTACTGAGCCCCTCTATTTCTCACTTGGTACTATTGTTTTTCCACCCTGTGTTGGGCCCAGTTGTGCTGCCCATTGCTACTGCTGTTCTCCCAACCTGCCAGTTGTTCTACCCCATCCCCTGGTGGTTACTATTGCCCACTCCACTTCCCACCCTGGTGTTTACCTGGGTACTATTTTTATTTTTACCCTATATTGGCTTCACTAACTGGTCATCATTTATGCATAATAGGTTTATAATGGGTGATAAACAAGATTATAATAACACAACATAAAGAATACAAGAGAAATACAGTATGATTCATAAGGGTGGAACAAAAAGAAAATAATGAATATACTGGGAAAGTGCTGGGAGGGGACATATTGCACAAAATACAACCTTTGCATTTCTTATCTAAAAATACAAAGGTAAGTACACTTTTCCATATAAGTACACATAATTACAGTTAGCATCTGAAAATAGAGTTAGTTCAGGTAAGCCTGAATTGCAGGAGAGTTTTTATAACAAGTCCAAGTGTCCCATGACATATTATCTTTAGAACCATGTATTTCCAATAATATTTTCCAATGTAAGCTAAGGAATCAATACTATTTGAATCCTTAGCTTCAAAATCATTAATTTCACACATCCATTCAGCAATAGAGGGACCTATCGTAGAGCCCCAATGTCTAGCTATTACCCTTTGGCCTGCTATAATAAAATGTCGAAGGTGACCCCTCCTAATAGTTTTATAGGAGCCAGGTAACATAGCCAAGAGTGTGATATTCTGGTCCAGTTGAATATCTGTTCCCATAATATGGTTGTAAATTTTAAATAGCTTACCCCACAGGCTTTATAATGCTGGGCAGGAATTCCAGATATGAAGCATTAAGACCTGTGGATGATCACATCTCCAGCATTTTGCTGGGTATGTAGAATCAAACTGATGGATATCCATGGGGCATCTGTTCCATCTACTAAATATTTTGTAACATCTCTCCTGGTCTTTATTTGATCTGTATAATTGATGTATTAAATTTTAAATTTTCCAGGATTTCTTCTGTAAACAGAGGCCTAGGTCTCTTTCCCAGCATCCTATAAAAAAGGGATGTCCCTACCTGTGTTCGCTCAGTAAAATCGCATATATGGTGGATACCCCATGTACAACTCTAGTCCCTTCAAACAAAAACTTTTCAAAAGCTGTTGGTGGCCTGGTAACATTAGGTATAGGGTTCAGGGAAGGTATATAGTGTTGTATTTGGCGACAGACCAACCATGCAGTACACGGGAGATCCTGAGGGATATCTAGATCAGATAATGGAGGTAATTCCCTATTTCTTAAAGTTTCACTAAGTGTAGGTGCATCCTCAGCGTTCCAAGACAGAAATCTGGTGGACTCCATAATTGGAGGGTACTGGTTATTATTTATACCACCACTCCCCACTGAGAGACTACTGTCACTGCATTCCAAAGGTCCAAATCCCCCCACCTCTTAATAATCACTAATATTTCCTCTTTCCCTGTAAATTCATCTGTCCCCCCCCCCCCCTACTGATAATCAGTGTTCCCCCATCCCTTCCTAACCATCAGTGTTAATCCCCCACCTCAGATTTGTAGTTTTTTCTCCCATTGCTCAGCTACCTTTTATCACTCCCAACTACCTTGAAAGAAGACTTTTATGTGTATTTTTAGGTTGGTGGTGCGGTTAGGGTGCATTACCACTTCCAAAGAAAAAGTGAGAGGCAGGGCAGAAAAGAGGTAAAGAGAGAGGGAGCGAGAGAGGTAAAAAGAGAGAGAGAGGGAGGAGAAAGAGAAAAAGTGAGGGAGAGGTAAAGAGACAGATGGTGTGAAAGCCGTAAAGAGAAGAAGCAAAAAAGCTCCCCTACCTGTGATGGCATCCCAAGAGAAGGCTTCTTGTATCACAGATCTTCCAGCTGTAAAATTCTGGCAGTTACAGCAGCTCCCAGAGGATAGAGATTGAGCATTCTGTACCTACTAGAACAGAGAAATTGGAGTTTATGAGTGTGCCCTGTAGTGGCCAAGCCAGCCTAGGCCATGGCCTGGTCTCCGCTTTCAGAAATCTGGCCATGCTCACCACCCCATTGAGCACTTAAGTTAAATTAATACTTTTCACAAAATAATTTACTTAGCTTACCTAATAAAATGAAGCTCCACAGCTTTTTTTTTTAAACTTTTTCTTGCACATGATTGCACATTCTTTACAAGGTGCATCATTACTGCAATCAAGATAAGTAAGTTATCCAGTGCAGTGTAATAACCCCCTAAATTTTGTATCAGTAATTCTACCCCATTCTGTCTAAGATGTGGGGTTTATTGGTGTTTGTTGGTGGGTGGGGGGAATACATTGATCCCTAAGGCCTTGTGTAGTTTTGGGTGTGACCAGGTCCAATTTTAGAGCCTGTCCACCTTTAAGACAGTCGCTAAAAGATCAGGGGAACCATCTGTCTAGTTAGGAGAACACATGCTCTCCCAGGGTGAATATCAGAGTTCATGGCTGCTGATACTTTCTGTCTGCACAATGACAAATCACTGTCACTGTCAGAGCTCCAACTTTTCTTAGGCAACAAGTACATCATTTAAATGTTTTTCTTTATTTTAATGCTGAAAAAATGTTCAAGAGTATTTTAATTAATTCATAACTACATATATTAATCAGAACACAGTGCTCTTCACAATAGCTGTCCTTCAAACTGTTACAGAATACATTCAAATTTAAATACTCATTAATATGGTTGAAAAACAGTGTCATAATGCCACATGAACGAATAGGTTATGAACGTATTCACTAATATATGAAAATAAACAAAGAACTGATAATATAAAATGTACCACATACTATACATAAGTGTAACACTATTGTTATTATTACCTATCTCAGGAAAATTCCAGTAACAAACTTTTTTTTTTTGCTTTTTTGGGTAGAATAGATAAGATCTGAACCTCTGTGGGGTTTGTATTGCCTAAGGGGAGATTTACCCTTACTTCCTCTTGGCAATGGAAAAGAAAGTGAAGGAAATCTTTTCAAGGGAGACATAGAAAGCAATAAACATCTATAATTAATAAAAAAGTTAAGGGTTGGAACCTTTGTCCTGAAGTCCCTTGTCCTTTAGAAAAGTTTGCCTTGGCTGATGGAAATGTATGGTATGTACAGATAATTTATTTTTAACCATTCTTTGCCATCCTTTTGTTTTGGATTTTTAACATTTATAATAGAGTGAAGAAAATAAAGATAACCAAACTGTTTATTAAGGCTTGAGTGGGATTTCTACCAACACAGGCTCAATTATTGTCCTTGGAAACCATCTTTCACAATCGCTTCCAGCGACAAATGACTGAACAATGAGTGAACGAGCACTGTACATACAGTGCCATTTTGTTCTATGGAGGAGGAAAACGAGTGAGCAGCACCCCGCGGCACCTTCCTCCCTTTACTTCCATTTATTGTCGTTCATCTTCTGTCATTCATAGAACTGCTAGGATGGATCCATGAATCACGTTGGACGACCTCTTGTGCCTCGGACAAGAATCATCTGACATGTACAAAGGGTTACTCTTTTGGATCAACCAGCAGGACTTCAAGTTGCTTTCCACCCTTCCTTGATATTGTTTTAACAACCCTCTTTTTTATTTTATCTTACAGATTGTCACAGTGTAAAGCTACGTACACACGTCAAATTTTTCTCGCCCGATAATCGGCATCGGCCGAGAATCTGGCGTGTGTACAGCCCACGTCGTTCATCATCCATGGATCCGTCCTGGCGGATCCATGAACGATGAACGACGAGTGATCCTAATGCAAGAAAAGGGTAAGAGAGAGCGCAGCAGGGTGCCGCTCCGTCGCTCTTCCCCTCCCCTCTCCATAGAGCAGAATGGTGCTCTATGTACAGCACTCGTTCATGCATCTTGCGGTTCTTATCGTTGGAAAGGATCGTGAAAGATAATTTCCAACGACAAGATTTGCACGTGTGTATGCGGCTTTATTGGCATTTTTGTACATCTCCAGAAATTGTAGACTGGTTGAAGGCCTGTCTGGAACTTTTGG
>NC_092860.1:117064666-117215715 GCF_032062135.1 Pyxicephalus adspersus | reverse complement strand
TTTTAAAAGAAGGGGGCAGAAACATGATGGAAGATTTAGGGTTATGGTTAAGGAGACCTATGGCTGTCAGCAGTCATATTGCAAATCCCCTTCTCCTGTCACTGGGACTTGTCCATGGTAAATCACGGACAGACAGAAAATGAAACATGGGTTACACTTTCATATATTCCTATAATATTCAAAACTGAAAAATACAAAAAATATTCAAAACCTCAAAAATGAAAAATATGGTTTGGTTGGAGTTCTGCTTAAAGAAACACCAAATATATTGGCAGCTAGATAGATTTAGCTGCGAAGCAAACTGAACTGCCTTTGGGATATGCCCTATGACACTCACTGTTAGCAGAATTAGAAGCTTCTGCTATACTACTCCTATGCATGGCAAGACTTTATTGACCTTTACCAATGGCAGAGGTCAAAACAATTCTCATATAGGCACCTAGGTAAATAAAATATCCTAAACCTGATTTTAAGTTTGTTTATGCTAAATATATTATTTCAGTAGTAATATCTATATCTCTCTCTCTCTATATATATATATAAAAGTTATCTTTCTTCTATTTGTCATGAATACCTGTAAAAAATTGTTAAGCACTAATGTAGTGGATTCCATAATAATAGTATTTTGAAATGCAAATGTTACGTGTTGTACTTAAGACAATCTATTTTGTTTAGCTTGCACTGATTGACAACTATGCCTGGCTTGCACATACATAAAAATGTTTATGTGGCAATTTACAGACCTGTTCTAGAATTTCAAAGGACTTAATGTTGTTTTGATCAATTTCCCTCAAGTCCCTTATTGATTTAATGCATTTTCCTCGACATGCACTCATAGAATGTGTAGCACTGTGGAAACGTAACAAACAGAACACATCTGGCATTTTAAAATCATTTTATTGTGTGAGAAAGGGGTTATTATTTTTAGTTTCTCTTGGTAATTAGTTGTGCATTGTATGCATTTTAACCCAGGCAGCTGAACCAACAATGCTCATGCGATGCCCCTCTCGGGGCTCTGTTTGCAAAATTTCTATAATAATCACTTAGCAATGCATTGTGTTTTATAAGTTCAGTACAAGGTTAAAGCAAACATTTCAAAACTGGAACTTTATAAAAGTTATGTTTATAACACTTAGATTTCTAAAGGAATGTAGAAAATTATGCTTGCCTTACTGCTGCCTAGTTCACAACACAAGAATGGATTAAGAGGAAGTAGAAACTGAAAGTATTTGGCTTTTTTTTTACCTTAAATTAAATAAAGAAAGAACAAGCTTGCTTTTCACTGCAGAAAAGACAGACTGAGGTTGATTTACTAAGACTTTGTTCAGATTGCTGGTGAGGTTACTGTGCATTTACTGCTTCCTCACATCCCTGAACCACTTTCTCAATTGAGATGCTGCATCTTACCAGTGGAAGCCCATAATGAATAGGGATGGCAATGAGCGGTTCAGTACTGTCTGCTACTGCCAGCTGTAAAATGTGCAAATGCTGGCTCAGCGCAGCAGTGCAGGCGGCCAAGCAACTGGCATGGTGCAAACTGCTTGGAGCTGCACGGAAACCACTATTCCCAATGCAGGTGTGAACAAGGAGTTTGGACTGCTTGCTTAGGAGATTTATATTTTATTTAAATTTTAGTATTATCATGACAATTTAGTCTTTACACCATGAGGAATAGCCTAACATACATCTCCAGAACAGGAAAAGGAAATGGTTAGACTTTCTGTCATTTTTTTTTATTCACCCCTCTATATTTACTGGTGAATATTGTCTTCTTCCCGGGACTATCTAACTGTCTAAGAATTATCTTTGCTTTAGGGCATCACCTACTGTCTGAAACCTTTTACCTACCTACTTTCATCTAACTACTTGTCTATACATACACTTGTTTCCTTTCTCATCTGTATAAAAATATACTTACCAGAAATAAAGGAATTCTTTTTGAAGGCACAGGAACATGTGTTTGTTCTCATTGTCTTTCAATTCCTGAGCTCATTCTTGAATACTGGTAGTTTTAGCCAATACCCCATCACGTTTTCCCTGGTATTCTATACACGAATTCAGCTGTGACTGATAGCAGACAGAAGGATCAGAATTCAGAAATCATTTGAGTCACAAAGACATTGCCAATCTAAAAAAAAAATACTCCTAAACTTATAATATGGAACTCACTATTTTATTAGTTATTCCTGAATCTAATTCACAAAACTTGTAGCAGTCTATTGGTGAATTTATAGCAGTCTATAAAGTGAATTTCTTTGTACAAAATGCATATGCATGTCAAGTGCACATGATCCATTGCATTTTCATTTACTTATTAGGGGCTACACTGCATCATCAGCCCATCATTGTAAAATGAAATCTGCTGCATATTTATAAGGCACAGCAATGCCCTTTATCAACGTGCGTTCTGCCACATTTGGACTGTGATAGAAATGAATGGATAGCCTGAAGGAGGAGAACCTGGTTATGTGTCACCTGTCAAAGTCATACCATTTGTAATTCTGGCAACTTGGAGTGAAATGGTTGTGAAATGTGGGTTGTTATGTGAAAAGTAGAGTATAATGGATAACTAATAGTATTTTATTATTTCCCCTATACATCCAAGACCATGCTTAGGTGCAAGATTGAGTCAGCACAGTTTCTGCTGCTGCAGGGTTATTTTTTTAGAAGAGTAGTTCCCTGTTTTCCAAACCAAGTTTTTTACTATTAGATTACTTGACATTAAATATTTAAAAAATATAGGTGTAACCTACTTAAAGCAAAACTAAATCCTGGGAATACTCCTCTTTCCATAGCTTGCTCCTCCATCGCCTCCTTTCTTTGCTTCCACATCCCGTATTTTGACCATGGTGATTGGCTGTACCAGGATGATGTAACTTCTGCTCATTTATTTGGGAGTTCACTCAGTTCTGTTGCCTGCAAGGGAATCCAGGATTACTGGGTATCCCTGGCAACAAACTCTGAACTGAGCCGCTCAGCAAATTTTGACCAAGGGGCGGTAATCAGGCACGTAAGAATACCTATTGTAGAAGGGGCATCATCTGTCTCTTTCTGCAAAAAGAACCAGCCCAATGCCAAAATTTTTAGGTGAAATTTTAGTTAAATTATTATGTCTTTTTAATAATTATGAGGGGTATTTGATAAAGAACAAGCAGAATAAGATTAACTTTACAGCACAGACCAATGTCATATGTATTTATTGTATGAGAATTGTAACACTTTTTAAAAGGCAAATAAATAATAAAATAAAAAATAATAATGGAAATAAATATGAAAACTTCAGGATTTTCAGACACACAGCCCAGTTTGTTTTGGAATGTGTTTGTATAGAAACTATATCAGCAAAAAACATGCATGGGTTTTATAATATAGGTGTATCCAAAAACATGTAGCATCTGAAAAACTGCATTGCAATGCTACTATCTGAATAAAAGTAGAAAAAAACAAACAAACCCATTGTTACATTATTAATCATTTTTAGGGGTCAGCTAAATGCAGTTAAATCACTTAAAACTGCTTGCAAAACCCTTAGTCCATCCATACACATCCTTAATGTAACCGCCCCTTTTGCTGCACATTCTGGCATGTTAAAGGTAAGCAAAGGTTTATTTGAACAAATTTCTGTAGCAGTGCCCCTCATACCCTTCATCCTCACACTCTGGGTTCTCACTTCCTTTGGTGTCACTGTCTGTATCTGTCTGCCATTTGCAACCCCTATTTAATGTACAGCACTGTGTAATATGTTGGCACTATATAAATACTGTTTTTATTATTACTATTTTTTATTATTATTAATATTAATAATATATGTTGCATTTTACTCTATTGCATTGTATTATACTTAATAATCATACAGTACGATATTGTCTCCTACCCACTTTTTCCCTGTGAATGCATAACTTTTAGTTTTACCTACTGGGATGCAGACCTGAAAGCTGAGGTTTAATCAGTCTCACCTTGCTAAACATAGCAAAGTGGCATTCTTGGAATGTGAGGATCCCCAATAGAAGAACAAAGTTTCATGATATGGTAGCAGATGGCGCATTATCTTTTTACCTTACAGGACCATACTACATACGTTGCTATTGGCACGATACATATTACAGATTAAATTTTGCCATTCTGACCTAGCCTAAATATTCAGTTAAACAGTATTTACCCTGAAAATACCATTGTGTAATTCCTAAATCATTTTCAGTCATTTGGTACTTTGAGAAAGTGCTTGTTACATGTTAATCAAATACATTGGGTCTTGAATTCCTGCATATTTGATTCTTTTCAGAGATTATCCAGTTTAAGAGTTTGGCAAGCAGGGTCAGTATTGCGTTTTATATAGAAATATCAAATGTAAGTCTTTTTAAAAGTGCCATTGTTATCTTAATCATAGTAACTATAAAAACAGCATTATTCCATTGTGGTTTTGTGTTTCATTCATTTGATACTTAAAAAGTTTTGTGTTACATTAGCAGTCAGTGTTTCCAATGTTGATATACGGTAAAATGCAGCCACCACATACTGCAAACTTCTTTTGTTGCTGGAATTAAGATGCTGGAAAATTATTTTATTATACTCAATGCGGATTGGATTATTGGCCTCATTTGCCCCAATTTAAATTGATGAGAGAATGAACACAAGAACTTACAAAAAAGGGAGATTTATTTGCTTAAAGGAACTGTTCATTTTTTGATGTCTCTTCTAAGAAGCAAGAAAAAACACTTAACTTACAATTTCACTCTAGAGGCACTTCAGTAGGTTTCAATTCAAGATAATGGAAGATCTGAGATTCCACAAACTCCAGCAGAAGGAGCAATAATTTGCACCCTTTCCTTCTTGCTTCAGAAAGGACTAAATAATATTATTTTCTGGAGCAAAATACAAGAATTTAAGTGGCGAACACTCTACCATAAAGGCATAGAGTGGCTCATTTTCTTATGTGAAGACATTTATGAATATATGTACTTTATTCAGTTCTATAGCATTAAAGTACTCTGCAGATCTTCACAGGAAATACTGAACCATTACCATTGGTTTTTGCTTCCATTGTAGCTTACAATGTAATATCCTTATCACAGTTATAGACACATAATAGGGCTATTTGTGAGGGGCGTAATCAGATCATACAGAATATATTTATACATACTTTGGTATCTTAGACAAGATACAAATGATTAGTAATCCTTTAAAAGAATTATGTGTTTATTCACAGTGGGCTAGGTAACAAAATACTCCTAATCCTGAAATGACTTCAGTTTGATTGAATTGGGTCTAGTTCTAGTTCTAGTGATACGGGAATCGGAATAGACAATTTTTATCAACAACATATGTTAACATATTATCAATCTTTATTTACACTGATGTTTTGCATTTTATATCCTAAATGTAGCATTATTTTCCTGAAACTTTCATTTGCCTTCTTTTCATTAATACATTTTCTTTTTTTTTTACAGAACAATATCTTGCATATTTTGGTAATAAACTGGGGGACTAAGATAAGTATTGGGCTCCCCATATGGTATGGAAAACTTGTGTGGAGAGTCTACAAGAGTGGAAAAATGAAAATTTGAAATTTGGTGTACCTATGGTATGGCGAGAGCCCAAAAATCGTCATAATGATATTTTTTGTGCTGTGAATGTAAAAGGTTTTAGTCGTTACAAAAAAAACAAGTGGGAGTACCCTGATTTGGATTTGATCAGCAACACGACCTTTGCCGCATGGTGCTTATGTTCCCATACCAGTGTTTAGTACACTCCGTGATATTCCTGTATCCGACATGGAGGATATACAGGGTTTGGAGTGTAATCCAGGAGTTAGCAGTGTAAGTGAATATGAAGGAAGTGATTAATCAAACCAGCAGTTCTCCCAAGGAGAGCTCAATGATTTAATATATTACCTAAGAATTGTCTGAAGCCGGAAGTAAAAATAACGGTTTTTAGGATAAGATTACCGAGTAGGAGACTGGCGGCTTTTCATAGACAGTTCCACTGGAAGTTTAAAATCTGTTTTACTGCATAATGGCAATTGCTATGCATTAATTCCAGTTGGTCACTCAACAAAACTTAAAGAAGAATATGAAAATATGAAAATGGTCCTACAAAAGCTTTGCTATCATGAACACCAATGGTCCAAGTTCCAATGGTACTTGGACAGCAAAGTGGATACACAAAGTACCTATGTTTCTTCTGCTTGTGGGATAGTAGAGCAAGGCAGGATCACTGGAAAAAAGTGACATGGCCTCCTAGGGAAACATGAAAAAAGATGCAGAGGACATCATTACCGAGCCAATGGTTGACAAAGAAAAAATCATCCTCGCTCCACTACACATAAATTTGGTATTAATGAAGCTATTCGTTAGAGCTCTGAACAAGGACGGTGATTGCTTCAAATACATTTGTAGATTCTTCCCTGGATTGAGTACTGAAAAATTAAATGCAGGAATCTTTGATGGACCCCGGATTCGGAAACTGATAAATGATTTAAATTTCACAAGTTACATGACTGATACTGAAGCTTCTGCCTGGCACAGTTATGTCATGGTTGTCAACAGCTTCTTGGGTAACCATAAAGCACAAAATTATGAAGAACTGGTACAAAACTTGCTCTTCAACTTTAAAAATTTGGGTGCTACTATGGGCATAAAGGTACACTATCTTTTTTGTGACTAGTTCTGTAAATACACTGAATATAGAACATATTGACATAAGTATTTCAAAAATTTAATTTTGTATACATAGGCATATCTAGTTTAATTTTGCTTAATTTTCATTAGTTTTCCATGAGATTAATATTGAGGTAAATATTTCAAAAACTAGAGCCAATCTAGCGAAACCAATACCATACTTGGAATCTGTGCATCAAATATAACCTAAAATGACTTTAATCTGTTTAGCAAGAAAATGTTTGTTGACCAGTTTTATTATTACTTCTGGATCCCTTAGCATTGGATAAAATAAGTTTTATATTCTGATAAATCATTTATATATTATATGTATATTATATGATATATGTATATATTCTCTTCTGCAAAGGAGCATACCACAATTAGTAAATTGATACAATATCAGAAATGACAATTTTTAAAATTATAATTACTTTTGGGTCCATTAGCATCAGATACAATACATTTTATATTCTGATAAATTGCATTGTATATGTTCTGTGTAAGGCCCTCCAGCACCAGTGCATGCAAGATGCCAGTCCCCAATCCCCGATCCCCAATCCAACGCCACACTCTTCACTTACAGCCAAACCCCTCTCCGCTTCGGGAGGCTAGTTGCACCATCCCAGCAGTTGATTGCCCCCAGGATTTTTGTGCACAAGTAATGTTTTCTGGGGAAAGACTGACAGCGGACCAGGAGCCCACAGATAATGCAGTACAAAAGATTCAAGTAGAGGCAAGTCCAGAATACTGAGCCAGAGGTCATACACAGGTAATCAGTCCAACAGAAGAGTCAGGGTCACAGTCAAAAAGGTCAGTCGAGGCAGCATTTAATTGCAGGGTCAGGAACTGGTAGAGTCAACAACTGTAAATCCAACAAATAACACCAACAGCAGGTCAGCCCAGCTTAATGCTTCAAAAGGCAACTTATGACTGGGAGCTGAGAGGTTGTAAAGTCTTAGCAGTCAATAGCAGTGCAGGATTGAGATAAGAAACTACCCTGCTCATTGGCGACTGCATAACTCAAAATTCTCTGTAGATGCACATAGCCAAAGTTGAGAAGGATATATCAAAAGTGAAATGTACACAGCTAAATGTACACTGGGGAAGCCACAAGCTGCAGAGCAGAGCTTATATACAAGACTGTATGTTGTCGATCAGCACCTGGCCACACTTAGTCCTAGCCACTGTTTTTCGGATTTTTCTTTGAAACCCTCACTTTGTGAGCTGCAGTATCTAGGATGGGGCAATATAAATGACATCCAAAAAAGATTTGACTCAATCAGAGAAGGTAATTTAGGTTTTTAGTTTACTTTATGAGTCTACTGCTATACCAACTGGATATGGAACCTGTTTAGGTTGTCGATCAGGAGTATTTAAATAAAGTTTACATACTTAAAATACAAGCTCCAGACCACAAAGACACAGTCTTTTTTAGGTTATTTTCAGTATTTTTAGAGTCCAATGATCAATACAATCAGAGTCACATGCCTGAAAATAAAGATCCTTATCATCTTGTAAAGCCAAGTGAATTGAGTGAATTGAGGGATTTTTATTGAGTAATGAAGTACAACACTTATTTCCTATCCTTAGTTCAAATGTCATCAATACCAGCTTGATTCATTTACCCTTTTAGAATGCCTTATACAGTACATGTCTGAGACATGTCAATCCAATACTGTAGAAAGAAATTTGAAGATAATGGGAAAAAACCTTACTACTATGGCACAGACTCATCCATACCTCATTCAATAATAATAACTTTTGTTTTCTCAAGTGCAGAAAAATGACTGATACACAGACAAAATGTATTCATGTAAAGTGAGATTTCAGATCAATAAAACTTTTTAAAAAGACTAAATCTGGCACTGTTTCTTTATGCTAGTTGTGTAACATTAAGTATTGTGACCTTGCAAAGCATTTAGAATTAAAAGCTACAATAAAACTGTTCTGATGATATATTGCCCTTAAATACGCCTACAATGTATTTTCTCACAGTTTAAAATCTAAACTTTGTCTGGGCTTTGCGCAAGTTCTTTTTCTTATTATGAACAAAATGTTTCATGTATAATTTTTATCATTTCTATAAATGTAATTACCCCTTTTAAGATTACAGGAGTAAAAAATAAATATATTTCAATTAAAGAGTAAGTGCACATTTTACAGGCATTTTAAGTTTAAAGAGTCGGTATGAATAAAAGTCATATTTAAGTCATAGGTGGAATCTGGTGAGCATTTACATAACTGAAAATGCTGCCTGTTTATTCAACAGATGCCAATGACATTTAAAAGAAAGCAGACTGTTCAAACAATGGCTCACTGTGATGGAATTCAACAAACTTTTAGGCTTGTATATGGTATATTGTATATGGTCCTGCCACACCTAATGAAGTTTGTGTGCTTCATGGGATACCAGTCTCTTGGCACTATCCTACATATATGATGAGAATACTCTAAAATGGGAAGATACTGAATCAGTGTCTAAGAAACTGCAGGCGATCAAGAATGAATGGGATAGTAAAGCCTCCTGGGTTACCTACGTCACGCATCCTGGAAGGCTCTGGGGTGCTCTTTCCGCTTATGCCCGAGCATCTCAGGCAAGCGCAGAAGTAGCTTTTTTGTGCACAGAGAAAATTTGCCGATCTCACGCATGAGCAGTGAGATCAGCAAGTTTTTTTTTCTATCCTACATCACCTGATTTCGCGCCTGGGTTGGGTGACGTAGGATGAAGAACCCGGAAGAAGAGGCGAAGATGGCCGGTACAACAGGGGACCCGATGCAAGACACCCCCGGATAGATCGGACTGCTCTGTGGGATTGAAGGTAAGTGTATTTTTGTTGGGCACTTTTCAGTTTAGTTCCTCTTTAACTCCTGTATTCCTTTATTTGCACTCATGTATACACTTCCTTAGCTTTGTAAGAGCTGTTTGTACAAAAAGTTTTACAAAGCATTTGCAAAGTATTCTGCAAATTTGCAGGCCATCTTCAGCTTCAGCTAGGGAACATTAAACACAGATATTATTAGGAGTGCTGATTTTCATTTTAAACAGTCTGTTGGCAGGCTTTAACAGGCTTTCAACAAGGTTCAAATAGTGCTGAAGCTTACTGATAAACTTTTTGAAGTTTGTTTAACCACCTAGTCGTTAAGCCCGACCTTCGTACGGGCAAAAAAAAATGGCTAGGATGGTTAAGCCCGTATTTTTGTCACATCCTTACCTCCATGGTCCCGCTGTGCACATCCAGCGTCGTTTTCCTATTCCAGCGTCGTTTTCCTATTCCAGCGTCGTCCTCCGTCCATCGTCGTCCGTCGATCTCCCTCTCCAGCGTCGGGTGCCAACCGGCCGGTATCTTGTGTTCCGCCGCCCGGCATCTTGTGTTCCGCTGCCCGCGTCCACATCCTTCTTCGTCCAGCGCCGGATGATCTGTGAAACGAGAAGCCGTCCGGCAGAGAAAAAAAAAAAACGGAAGGCTTCTGCGTGCGTGATGACGTCGGCTCGAGTGCGGGAAATTCAAATAGAAACTCATTCATTCATTTTGTATTGGATTCAATACAAACTCCTGTATTCAATCCAATACAAAATAATTCAAATAAATACAAAGTTTGTAATTGGTAAATTCAAACTGTCATTTTGTATTGGATTGAATACAAACTCCTGTATCCAATCCAATACAAAAAAAAAAAAAAATAAAATAAAAGTAAATAACTTGGAAATTCAAATTTATATTTTGTATTTGATTGGATACAAACTTGCGTATCCAATCCAATACAAAATAATATAAAATTAATACAAAGTACATACCTGGTAAATTCAAACGCTCATTTTGTATTGGATTGAATACAAACTCCGGTATCCAATCCAATACAAAAAAATAAAAAAAAATAAAATAAAAGTAAATAACTTGCAAATTCAAATTCTTATTTTGTATTGGATTGGATACAAACTCCCGTATCCAATCAAATACAAAATAATTCAAAACAAACCCCAATAAATACAGAATCAATGTTTTAAAAATTGCCAGTTATTCCCTGGATGGCTAGTGTGTAACACTGTGTCTTATCTTACCTTTGCTGATCTTCGCCTAATTTCCTTTAATTTTATTAAAAGTATTTTTTTTTACATGATTGTGTGTTTCAAACATTTTTTATATTCATAATATCTACTAGAACCCTTGTTCGGACATATTTCTGTAAGTTACAGGTCTACAATTTTAAAAAAAAAACACAAAAGAAAAACAGTGGATCACTTTTGGTACAGAAATCTAGACCTCAGTGTAACGCTCAGGTGGTTAAAGTAACAGCCAACAATACAATTTATGATCTGTATTTCATATATCCAAATGAAGGTGAAGAGTGTTTTAAATGTTTCAAAAAATCTTTTCTATAGTGCAAGTTCTAAGCTCGCTCTCCAGATAGAATTATACTGGTTGTTTGTAAGTGAAGAATATGCCTTTAGAATTAAAAAAAAAATCTAATTCCAAAAAATAAACATAAAAAAAAATTGAAACACTATGCCCCAAAACATGTTGCTGGGGTCTTTTTTAAAAGTTTAGGGCTGCTTGAAGTGTAGAATTCAGTTTAAACTGACCCACTATTCTTGGAGCTGACTTTTTTTGACTGGAGGCATGTTACAGGAAATCATGAACCCTGGGGACAGTATTAGAATGGCCTGGCTGGTGCCTTGCTTTACCTTTATAGGCCATCCAATGTAGCATCTAGCAGTAGCTCAAAGCGTCCAGTGTTGGAAGAACATTTTTCTATGTAGTAGACAATTTATTCAATGTTGGAGACAATTGCTTCCAAAAATAAAATATCTAGAAGCACTATCTAAGGCAATTAATAATGCATGGGGGTCTATTTACAAAGCAGTGAATCTGACATTCACAGAAACATTCCTTGCTGGAGCATCAATTGCTGCCTATGAAACACAGGGCACCAGAGAATGTTCAGCGGGTTATAAATTAACACTTTTTTAGTATTATTGTATTGCCAAGAAATTCGAGAAATGCTAAAACCTGGTAGATAGCACTTAAAAGAATGATTGTCCTTTAAAGATATAGGTATCATTTAGGTTGTTTACATCTTTTACATTTTATTTTATTCTCTAAATATACCATGCTAAAGACAGATGTTGGCTAAATGGTATAAAAAATAATGGTAATTTTACGTATTTATTTTTTGCTGCCCGTCACTGGGTCCTCTGGTAACTCAATTATTTATGTTGCTGACCTAGTATCGCCCCGTGGATTTTGTACAAAAACACCCATTAAAGAGAATTTATTTTTAAATGGGAACACTTGGAGAAGTTTCAGATGACTGTTCCAACCCAGTGATTACTTATTGCTATCTGCCAGCTAGGGTCAACCTGCCAATATGTGCACCTGTTTCAGAAGACTTTGTATTTCCAATTTGTGTTTATTACTTTGCAGTTTTATGTCATTAAGGGCACTGCATATAATGATTTTGATTAATTGATCATCATTCATTTATTTACTATAAACTTTTGGTTAGATAGAGGATGTTCTTGCAATGTGTTTATCTCTTATTTATCTAGCTATGACTGTGGGCCTCATCTTGACAGGTATCAGGCTCAACATTAATTTGCCTCACTTGTTACGGAAAGTAATGGATCTTTTGGTAATGCAGCTTGAGTGCTATTTTTTCATCTATTAGAGTCTCATGAGCTTTTTTGATGTTCTGCCAAACCTGCTTGTTCTGCTCCGTTTCTTTTCCTTTGTTCGTCTGATATGCTGCTGTTAGCTTGCCATTCAGACCTAGCAAGCTCTCAATGACTTCTTTTTCTCTACCAAACATATGCAATTATATAGCCTTTCATCATATATTGCTTCTATCCATACTAATTGCCTCATCTCTAAAACTAGGTGGATATTCTGGGCAGAGCCAGTACATTCAATGTATTTCCTCTGCGATATGGGGTAAACCAAAGGGCACATTTGGAGATTTCCACACTGTCTCTCTAAACAAGACATAAACACACTTTAGCATGATTACTTAGCAAAACAAAGAAGATATGCCAGCATGGCCAGCATATTCTGCAATTTGAACTCTCAATGCAATTGTGTATTGCTAAGACAAGGTAATCAAAATATCATATGTATATTGCAAAACATTGTTGCATGATCCTAATGTGAAAAGTTGAATACAACAGGAAATGTGTTAGAACTTTAGCTTATATCCTGTGCTGAAGATAGAAGCATTCAGTGGACATATTGTGCAATTCACCCTTTTTTTTAACTTCAGCGTTGTTGAGGGTTGGAATGAGTAGGCTTGATCAGGTTCAAATATGTTATTCTAAAATGTCAAAATATGGGATTTTCACGGCAGTTAAATATAAAATTAATATATTTTATTTACATCATTTTAGAGGAAGTTTATACATGCTTCTCTTCATATAATAATTCAGGGGACGTTAGATAACATCATAACATACATTGTACACATTACATGTGTAGGGGTCATCGACCGTGTTTCGCAGACTAGGTCCGCTTTCTCAGGGATGTAATTGGTACAAGCAAAGAGATGTATCAGCACAAAAGGCAACTCAACTACAAGTGCACTTTGTCACCTGGTATGGAGGCAGGTATAAAGCAGGGGTAAAACCACAACAACAGAGACAGTGGTATCCCAAATGAATCATCCACCATAGCATTCAATCTGTAGTGTTTGTCCCTGGGGGTTTCCAAAATTTGCCAATAAAGCATCTATTTGACCATAGTATATTGTTGTTTTAAACCAATTCATAAAGTACAGGAAACTCGGAGACTGCCATCATCTGTGATGCATCCAGTATCCAAAATCCTACTTCTAAATCATCTGTCTTCTGTTGTGCATCATCTGTCACATCTATGGAAATGGATAAAAATCTGACAAAAACAATCTGAGGCTTAGGGTAAGTTACTTTAAGCGGGCAAAAGGGTCTATCTAGGGCCACACCAATAAGGGTCAAGTGAAGCCAGCTTCCTCCAACATCCAGCCTGCTGCCTCGAGCAGCATCCTTCTCGAAACAGGTACCTCTTTCATATCTCCTGCAGAAAAATGTTCCTCATAATCATCCTTATGGCCAGAATCTAACTGCCAGCTTGGCAAAACCTCTAGCTTTCCAACTTGTCAGTGTAGCCCCCTAATGTGAGTTATTGGATTGTGCTACACTACTGTGGCAGGTATCTTGCTGCTACTGTTTTGGCAAAAGTAGGGCCTAGGATAAGTGGCAGTTTGTCCCCAATCCCACTATACCCCTTCATTCCATAGCCTGATATGAATAAGGATTTCAAATGACATAGAGAAGCCACCTTTTTGCTTTGTGTGTACTTCAGACACCATTTGACTAAAAGTGTATCCTACCTTATAAAGAGACTTATAGGTGCAACTCTTTGAGTGGTTGCATTGTTTTCCTAGTTTACTGCAAGAGTGTAAAAGTCCCCATTAGCCGCTGGTCCCTATTAACACTCTCTAACCTCTAGGCTCCTACTTGGGTTGTTTTGATGATGATTTGGCTATGATGATGCCTGCATGCATGTTCCAGCTCAGTGTCTCAGTAAGTAGTGACACAAGGATCGAGCAACAGCACCTGAACTTGCTGTGGAAATTGGCTGCTGTGTGGATTTTAGCACAGCCATCGTTTTTTTGCTGTTCTACTATTGGCTGTCCATTAGCTGATGTCTTCAAAGGGTTCTTAAGCTGTTACAAAGAAGGTATAGGATGGTAGACATAAAAGGTTTGAAAATAAAAAGAGCCTTTACCTGCATACCCAGTATTTTTAAACTAGATTTTCATTAATACATCAATGTCCCCAATGGAAATACCTAGCTTCCCCTGACTTTTTTCAGTGGTTTTCCAGGAAGGACACCAACAGAAATACAACTTGGCAGAGTTTGTAACATTTCCTTGATTCCTCACTTCTCCACTCCAATTCAAATATTATAAGAGTTTACAAGAGTGTATAGGGCAGCAGCAGTTTTAGTAGATACATGATAAATGTTATCAAAATGTAGTTACTAATATGATTGCTATTATAATTTCATGGAAGTGCGTCCCCATGTTTATAGTGAAAAGTATCCTTTTAACATTTCAAACAAGCAATTAGAAAATTAAAATTTTGAAAAAAATACCGTATGTATATATACTTGATGCTATAATTTTCCTAAGGTTACCTTTTCCTTTCCTTGAAGTTATTGACTGCAATCTTTACTACAATGAACAGGTTGATTTTCCCATGTACTTGTAAAAAACATTGCTTCTGCTCTAGGAAAACAATATTGGATTTCTAGAATTAAAGTGGATTAAAGAATGACTGAGCGCGGACATTCACTGTAGTCTTCTTTGGAGAAGAGCACAAAGAAGAGCTTCTTGCTTGCCTTTTCTCCCCAAAGAACTAAATAGTACTGTATGTACAGTTTTCGTTCATTCTCCCAACACTGGAAACAATCACAAAATAAATCTGACCTATATAGAGTTTTCCAGCAATGCAACGTCCATACGTTACCTCAACAATCCTGACATCTTCTCCATTATGTTTCTTTAAATATAATTTCCAGAAAAAGTACAAAAAACAATACAGTAATATGCAGTAATATGCAGAATCTTTAAATGTAAAGTGTTAATATGCAGCCTCCTGTATGTGATATAAGTTATGTTTCTAAATAAAATGCTCAACAAATTTACTGTTGTCATCTTGCTTGGCCTTTCTCTTGTTTTACATCAATCTCCTGTCTTGATGATGGCACAATGTCCCATTGCTTTTTGCTGACCTTTCCTTGCAGACCTTGGTAAAAGATATACTGTAATAAGAAGGAGAATTCATAAATCAAATCTAAGCATTACACTTGTCTGGAGTTCTGTAAAGCGCGCTAAAGGACCTGTGTAAACAATGCGGCCACTTCATGGCACAAGACTGTGTAAATATAAGTGGATCTTCTCCGCAATAAATGCATCAGCAAATTTTGTTTTGATTAATTACATTTGTTTAGAGCATTCAAGTGCCAGATAAGGTGATTGTGGCAAAGCTTTGAGAATCTGTTATTTTGGCTATTGAGAGAAGTGATAGGTTCTCTTGTAAAAAGTATATTCCTCCCTCACCAGCTGATAATCACTTTCATGTGCTTCTTTTCCTCTCCCTTGGTACATACAGGGAATTCATGGTCCTTCCAGGTACAGAGGGGCATTTTATCTCCTCCTAGAATGCAGTGATTTGGCTTAGGCAGGTGACTCACCAGGGGTGACCATTTTCCGAAGGTAGTCAAGAGCATGTTCTGTCATTATCCGACATGGAGATTACACCCAGTTAGGACTCTTGGCTCCAATAAAGAAATAAGGGAGTGGCTGAGAACACAGAATGTACCAGTAAATGGGTGGGGGATGTCTATTTATAAGTATAAACTAACTAATGTAAATATTGGGCCTTTGTAAGACCATTGTCAAGGTAAATTGGGAGACTCCAACCCCAGCCACAATATAAACATTAGGCCATTGTAAGCTCATCATCAATGTAAATATTTTGGCTTTGTAAGCCCATTGCTGATGGGCTCCGATGTTCACATTATTCAAAATATAAGCCTATTAGTAATGTTAATATCAGGCTGTAGGCCCCTGAGCAGTGTATTTTAACAAGCTAGCTAAAATTAGTTTGAACAACAGTAATGATCGGTTCCAGATGTTTGGATCCAAATCCAAAACAGCAAAACTACTCACCTCCCCTATAGCCACCACCCCCATTGTAGGATGAATACTAGCCAGCATCAATCGACCCCTCTTAGGAGCCCAGGCTGCCACTGACACACTTTTCTGGCATCAGTACAGATGCACAAATTATAGACACTACACAAGCATTGTCTTACCAAGGATGACACCTCTGCATCTGAAGACGAGGAGACATGAGCCATTTACGCATCTTAATAGCTAGACAAAACAAAACAAAAAAGTTTTTGTGTATGAAATGGGCAAAGCATTTGGGAACTAGAGAGGCAAAACTTTAGATGCTTTAAAACATTACATTTATGTAAAGCAGCCTTGCTCAACCTTTTTAACATGGGAGAACCCTTGAAATAAATTTAAGGTCGTCAGGGAACCCCTGCTATATTTACTATATCCACAGCTCACAGTGCATTAGTATGCCGTTTAGTAGGAAGAATTTCTCTTACATTGCTGACCAGTGGCAAGAATATCTTTCTTACATATAGCCAAAAAGATCATTGGTGTCAGTTAAATTAATCTAAGGGGAACAAACTGACACTATTCACTAAACACTGATTAAAGTAGAATAACATGTTTTTAGTTTAGTTGTGTTACTTTTTTTTTTAAAAGCACAATACCAGTAAAAAAAAAAACTTTGTTTTTGTTACAATATTTATATATAAAACCATAAAAATTAGGTCATTGGAAGTGTACAGGTGTTAGAGCTGAAGTGGGTAAAATGTCCCAAACAACTTGACATTTTAATAAAAAGTTTCACTGAGATTTATTGATTTAGTTAGAGGTCTGCTTTAAGTCATCTGGCTGTGTCTGGCTTCAATACTTGATTCAAAGACTTAAAACAAGCATGCACAAGCCAAAGTACTGCATCCTTGAAGGAGATACTATGCCACTCTATGTAAGGAAGGACTGTGAATGAATGCTGATAGCGATTATCAGCGGGGTGGGGGCCCTGTGTAGTTTTATGTATAGACTCCTTCGATTTACCTCTGTTAAAATCAAATCACTTGTTTAGGGTGTGTTGGTCATTTTGAAATACAATGTATCTGTGGTCACAGTGGAAATCATTATATCTTATTTCTTTTAGCCTTTCCAGAGGCCTTGTTTTATTTCCTAATCTTAGACTTTTAGAGCTCATAAAGCCTGAAAGTAAACTTAAAAAATCCAAAAAGAACAATATATAAACTCTTCAACAGAAAGTAGAAGAGCAAGATTGTTTACTAACACCCTAAAGTAATTTCTGCATTATGCCAATGAGCACAATAATAAGGTTGTAATTCAATCGTGTTCCCCGGAACCAGTGAAAATTACTGTATCCTAAACCTCCTATCTGAAGTTCAATATCTGCCAAGGATTTCAGAGCACCGTGCCCGCTCTCCTATCTGCTTTCTCAAGTGGTTGTTTCCCGGGAGATTAAAAGGGAAAAAAAGGCTGAATGCTTTTAAGTAGGAAGCCATTTCAAAGTGCAGAAGTAGTTTAGGCTTTGCTAAAAGGTTTATGTTCTCAGAGTTTGTGATGTTAAGGATCCCATAACCAATAAAAAATCATTGCTACAAATAAATCATTCTGTAACAGCTGTCAGGTGCATAACAGCAAATGTAACTCATGCTTTTCCCAATTGCATTCCCTCCTCATTACATTTCCACCATAAGTAAGAGATGATTTATCCTTGCAATATACATAAAGGTCTTCCTTTGGAAACTGGATGTCTTCAGAGAAATAAAATTGAGTTCTCAATGAACTTAGACCATAATAACGAGGAAGTGTAGAATTAACGCTTTGACCTGTACTTCACAAGAAATTGTTTGTGTCCATTGTACCCCATCTTAACTTTCAGAAACTAAAGTTGACATTTCATGATGTCATTATATTATGTATCTATCATAACTTCATGCTCCATATTTATATTTTTGGCTTTTATAGATAATGCCACTTTTAGGAAAGGGGTCAAAAATCAATAGTTTTCCCAGAAAAGGCTACAACCTTATTTGTTTTCCCAAATATTTTCCCTTAAATTATTAAAACTTTTCATCTCTCTGTAACTCATATATTTGGCATAATGCATCAGATTTTACAATCAAAACCACTATAGATTGGCTGGTTGTCTGTACTAATGAGTTAGTAAGCTAAAAGTGATTCAGGATTCTGCCACAGGCCATGCCTGGAGAGAATCCCAAGATTTGTTGTACTGAAAATCTAAAAATCGGGTTTGTGTTAAACAAGTGCACCATATCTTGCTTTTAGACAAAAAAAAAGTAAAAAACCTATTGTTTATACATTATCTGCAGTGGACATTCTCTTGTTCTGATGAGCACTGTACACACGCAAGATTCTTGACCGATATCAGCCCTGAGCGGGTTATGGGACGAGAACCACTGCACGCGTGTACCTAGCCTTGGAGGTGAGGAATTATGGAATTAAGAGGTGTGGGATTATGAAGCTGCATTCATGAGTGTTGAGGGAGTTGAGGAACCCAATAATTTCTTGGAGAAGTCTGGCCTGCTAATATTTCAAAAAATCAGTAAACACCAGAGGAATACAATTAACACAAAATAAAACACCAGAACAAGTCCTTGATAACTAACAGTACAGATATAAAGAAGAGGACATCTGGGCAGTAGTTTTACTCTGTTCTGACAAGGCCCAGCTGGACAAAGTAATTGCTATTAAACTGCCATGTAAACATGACACTTTCCAAGAAATTCTTTATTTTTTTGAAGTTACATTATTTCTAATGATATTTTTATACTTTATGTTAAAACGAGAGATACAAAAAATGCCAACACAATAGGATGGATGATATCAGAATATTGTTGCAACTCTGCTTTCTCTACAAATATAAATTTCTCTATCTAGAATTTTATATTGTACATTCTTCACTATTCTCTTTTTAACTGCATTCTATATACACAAAACAAATGGACCACATAAAAGCGAGGAAAACGTACAAGGAAAGTATTGTATTGTTAGGAAATCTACAATTGATTGCGTATTGTGCTTCAGAAACAGGCATATACTGCAAAATGTTCTACTGTTGATTAAGTTCTGCACACTTGATATGGAAGGGTCAAATACGTCTTACTTTTTTTGACAAAAAAGAACTCTGACTACTCTGGGATGCTGCACAGTTACAAATGTGTGTTCACTGATGCAGGGTTCTGTAATCACAGCCAATACAATGTGTGATGACCCTTGTGCAATGTTCCACAATATTGCTAATTCTCCACTGCATGAGTTCTATCCCTCAGCACAAGAAATGCATGTTGATCTTTGTGAAACGTTACAGAACATTATTGATGTGGGAGAATCCTATTTACTACACCAGAAATAGTGACTAGAAATGAAAAGCAGTCATGAAAACATTTGGCCATGTCCTTCCTATTGATATAAAAGTTGTAAATGTTTCCTATAGATGGGACGTAGTTAAATTCTGGAAAACAGTTTGTATATGTTCAGTTCTAATATGAATATATAGTATATCAGTCCCAATTATGTCTGAACTGAAACCTATCATGCAGACTGCCATTGCTGACTTTTGCTCTACATTTTGAATTCTATTTGCTGTAATTTTGACCTTCTGGATTGCTGATCTGCATCCTTGTTCTAGGACTAGTATAGACACTTCAGGTTCAGCATGATTGTCAATTAGCTTGCATTTTCAGGGGATTAGCAATGTCTGCCCTTATAAGTCTCTCAGGAAAGGTTTACCTAAAGTTTGCTAATAGAGTAATGATGTTTACTCAATAAAAGTATTTACAGTTCTTCCAATAATTGATCTAGACCTAACCTGAGTCCACTCTCTCTATTGAATTAAGCATGTGGTTTATGATTTTATACCTATCTTCTTGTTTGAGTTGCTACCAGTTGGTGCAAACCATTTTGTGTCTTTTAAAGTCCTGAAAAGCCATGACTTCGACTTCATGACTAGGTCCTGCCTGCCTTCATTCCACTGCCTAATGACAAGATACAAAGAAAGACTTGTACATAGAAAAAACTTGTAAACTAGTTCACTAAGAGATTAATATAGCTGCCTGTGTCCCAACTAGGGGACTCTATTTTGGTTCTAGTGGCCTGACTTTGGGACACAATTTAGGGTAAAGTTGGCTTTTTGATTTGTTCACATGATCAGTGTTTCAATGTCCTTTGCTCCATGTCAGTGTTCCAGTGACTACTCATTAATGTCTCTTGGAAAAAGTGAAAATAAAAATGAAAATGGTGATATGATTGTTTTTTTATTCTCCATTGTACCCTACCACAGTCTATCCAAGTTGTTCTCACCCATTTTAGTAAAGGTATTGCATTTGCAGGTTATCCCTGAGACCATGTATCACCTTCATATTTAGGGGAATGGCACACACTATGAAGAAGAATTTGAAGCTGCGGCCAAGTTGAAGTAGGTCTGCCCGGATGGCATGCTAATATTACCAATAACAAGCAGCCATCAATGAGATATAGATAATACCATCAGCAGGCAGACAATTACTGCATAAAAACGCTTATAAACGCAGTAGGAACGTTTACATGCCTTTTTACAAAACGTCCATGTAGACCCAGCCTAAGAGGTTAATATAGCTGCCTGTGTCCCAACTAAGGCACTCTATTTTGGTTCTAGTGGCACGACTTTGGGACACAATTTAGGGTAAAGTTGGCTTTTTGATTTGTTCACATGATCAGTGTTTCAATGTTCTTTGCTCCATGTCAATGTTCCAGTGACTACTCATTAATGTCTCTTGGAAAAAGTGAAAATAAAAATGAAAATGGTGATATGATTGTTTTATTATTCTCCATTGTACCCTACCACAGTCTATCCAAGTTGTTCTCACCCATTTTAGTAAAGGTATTCCATTTGCAGGTTATCCCTGAGACCATGTATCACCTTCATATTTAGGGGAAGGGCACACACTATGAAGAAGAATTTGAAGCTGCGGCCAAGTTGAAGTAGGTCTGCCCGGATGGCATGCTAATATTACCAATAACAAGCAGCCATCAATGAGATATAGATAATACCATCAGCAGGCAGACAATTACGTCAAGCAGATATTAATGACATTAAGGTAATACCAATGACAGGCAGATATTATCAACAGCAAGGAAATATCAGTGATATGCAGCTAATACCAATAGCCGACTATTACTATCACAGATATTACCAATAGCTGACATATATTACTGACAAGCAAAAAATATAAAAGGCAGATAATCAACCAAGATGAAAAAGAAAAAAGAAGTGCCTATCTGTGTCTAAATTCAGTCCACCCTTGGATTAGTAACATCAACCCCAGATTGAAAAAAAGTTTTGGCATTACATACTCTTTAAAGAAAACATAACTTCTGAAAGGAGTATGAATAAATCTTAGTGCACAGTCACAAAAAGTGACATACTTTTATTAAAGTTTACAAAATCTGCTTAGCTGTCACTCTCTGGTTAGCCAGTCAGAATCTCCTGTCTCATTGGATCACTGAAAGGAAAGTTGATAAATCTATTAAACTGTAAATACAGAAGGACAAGATTTCCTCCCTCACTACTGGATTGCATTCCTAGTAAAATCAATTTTAAATGCAGGACTTTTGGTGACATTGATTATTTTTATAAAAGCGGGATATAATACTGAGTTGTATCCTTTGTTCATATTCCAAATGAGCTTCATTTTGTAAGATCATTAGAAAGGAGGGACCTAGGTGTAAGGTTGCTGTTATAAGGACAGGTACTTTTTTAAAAGCTTAAAGCCCCCCTACCAGGAAACACTGCCATTCACATGGTAATTATTCCTGTTATTCATTTGGTTAAAAGATTCCCTTATGTGAGTTCTGAGAACTTTACCTGGCAGCAGAGATACATTACAGGGGAATGAATGAAAATCCATTGGATATTCAACAGCTGCCCTATACAGCTCTAGATGTGTGATGGATAACCTGGGCCTGATTACATAAAATGCACTTTCATCTGTGAACCTGGGTGATCCAGCAAACCTGAAGTGGATTCTTTAAAAGTCATTTGCTATTTGTTAGAAAATGTTCTCAATCCTGGACTAGATCGGTTCCGGGTTTTCTGGATCACTCAGGTTCATTGATGAAAGTGTATCTTTTCCAGTCTTAGAGAGTTTTAATAAATCAAGCCCCTTGATGCCTCATGCAGTTGTTCCATCAGTTGGCTCCTACATTACTAAAGTACGTACATTCTTTATAAAGCTTCATTGTTTCTGTGGTCGATGCTATCACATGCTGCCCCCAGCCTTCCTCCAAAGAGCACTCAAATTGGCCCAGTAGCAGTGACAGATACCCTTTTTTATGAACTTGAACAGGATGGATTTCTCATATTACATTACATGACATTGTATGTGAAGAAGAATTTGCATAGTAGCATTACCACCCTATGGACAGAGTAGGCCTAGATGGACATATAGTTTTAAATAGACTTTTAAGGAGCAATAACCATATAATCCAATCAAAATAAGATTAACCTCCCTTAAGTAAAAGAAAATCAAAAGTTAAAACGTTGAGTTGCTACCACATCAGAAATTAACAATGCAATGGCCAGAAAAAGCAGAAGAAGAAAAAGCAGAAAGGAAGAAGACTGTGAAATAGTATTCAATGAAAGATTTAAGTAGGCAATCAATAGCCGTTTCTATAACTGGAAAGTATTTTTGAGATATAATTGCAAGAAAAGTCTCCAAGGTCTTTCTTTCCTTTTCCCTGTATCCACAGAACAGTGATCCCAGCAGTACGCCTCTGGCCCCAGACATAGGTACACTTCTTATAATGATTGGGCTTCCATATCTGCTTTTGAATGTTACATTCAGAGTCAATGTGGTTTGTTATTGTGTTTATTTTCCATCTAAATTGTATTTCTGCTTATTGCAAAACAAATAAAGATGATTTATTTATAATTTCATTTGTATTATGTGTTGTGTATTGCAAAACAAACAAATAGCCAACTAAATAAAATGCACAGTACAAAAACTATTCTGGGTTACTGCCTAATTTGGCTTACTGAAGTGGAATTCCCACTTAGATTGTTTTCACACCATACAAATTTGCCAAAATGTCTGCTATGTAAAAATAATTCTGTTCTGCAATTGAAGCTGTAAGGAGATGTAAGATTAATTACACATCAGGGAACCTTTTGGATTGCTATTTTAGCCTTAAATCTGTTAGTTTTGTGTCCTTGGACATCAGCTCTTCCCAGGCTATAAGTCAGAAATACTGTTTATTTTTGGTGTAACCTTATGATGAGTGAAGTGCTTCCCCCAATCAATCTTTTCAGAAAGACAAACTAGACCAGACATTGCCCTCTTTTAGCTGGCTGTCCAACAACATGCAGGGAAAATGTAAATGCTACATGGAGGCTCAGTTAGGGTGCATGAAAACGCATGAAAAGCTGCATCTTGCATTAGGAGGAACATTTCCTATCAAGACGAGAATTGTTAAATCTACAGGTACATTAGATATTGATTTTTATTAATCTTAGATAAACTTTTGGCCTTTTAAACTCCAACAAACTAATTTAAGTAATAAAAGTTCACAATGCAGGCATTTTTAAAGGTTGGAATTTATCACTGATTAACTGACCTATGCTTGCCATGGGTTGAACATAAGTGATGGTGTACCAGAACTCTGAAGGTAATTCTATGATCTCCTTTTAAGTAAAATAACTACATGCCTTGACTTTGTCTCTGTGAGGTTATACTCCTAAAATATTCCCTCCCTCTGTAAACTGGCATCATCTTTATAGGTGTGGAATGGGAATATCTGACGAACAGGCATGTAGACAATTATGTTTTAGACATAAATATATACATACAAACACAGATAAATTTTTTTTTCTCCAAGACTGACAGCATCTAGTTGCGGAAAAAAAGTACAGGAGAGGACAGTACTGGATTAAAGTATTGCTGCAAGAACTGTTGTTTTTATACCTAATTACCTTTTTTATTATGAATTATTATAAATTGGAATAAGATCTAGTAGACCTATTTACCAGTCCATTAGGGTGATTGTTTAGAATTACACATTTAGTGTGAAACAAACCTTTATATAACCTTTATTGCAGAAAGGACATGATATGAAAGCACCCAATAAATAGCCAGTATTGTCAATGCAGTTATTACGTAAGTCTGGTAAAATCATGGGTCCTTGGCTTTCTTGGATTAGAGCCTGTCACTTTTTTAACAGAAATGGGGAGCAGCCTTAAAAAATAGAGAAAATGTTGCGTAAAAGGTAAGGGTTAAATGTAGGGGTTTTGTTTAAAGCCAGTGTTTAGAGCTTGCAATAAGTTTAAGAGCTAATGATGGGCATTTTTTGGTCTGACAATATTTTGAGGGTGAGAAAATATTTTTTAGATGTGATAAGTGTATAACATGAAAGCTGTGGAACCTATCTAGTATTGGAACCTTTGTGTCTAAAACAAGTCGACCAATATTCAGGAGGTAAAAGCTATCATACTGCTCCAGCAAATCTTCATAGATTGTAGAAGCAGTTCTTAGGGATAAGGGTCAATTCACAAAGTTATAAGACATGCAGAGCTTGCTATAATGATCACTATAACAATTGTTACGGCAAATAACGCATGCGATACAGCTTTGTGAATTGACCTTATAGACAAACTACGATGCCAGAACACACCCCTTCATTTCCAGATGAATGCCTTTAGAGTGAACAGTGAAGAAAGTCTTTTTTAAACATCTAAAGGTCACTATCTACTTATAAAAGTTACAACTTCTTTTCAACTTCTAGTTATATAGTTACTGTACTTTCTAAGGCTTCAGTTATTGCCCCACCTTCCCCACCTCCTGACACATTCTTGAACATGATATGCTGTACAAACAGACTTACACTGTCAAAAGCCTGCAATATGAGGCTATCGGATGCTTTGCCTATTAACTTTAACCAACAGATACAAAGAGTATACAAGAGTCATTTAGTCCAGATCCATCACCTTTCTCTTTAAGGAGCCAATGCACACATTCTGACTATTAGCCCTAAAATTATAGCTGAAGAATATATGGGAATGGAAAAATCATTTGTATGTGAGGAAGAACTCAATGTTTGTATGCATAGTATAACTTGTAGATTATTAAGGGATCTGCGTACAGTTCCCTACCTTTTTTTTCTTGATAGTGTGTTCTGACCAGGAAATAATGCCAAAATTACACTGTAATTAAAGTAAGTTAGCAATATTGGAATGAATAATGGCAAAAGATGTTAAAGTTCGAAACCAGAATTGTATTTAGGCTTGCTTAGCTGTACAGCCTCTTTACCTGTAATGAAATTGTATACTCTGACAAGCTTCACACATTGAAACTAATACATGTACATTAATTATTAGATAAATAATACATATTGTATGGCTCCTGGGTGCTGGACATCCAGCATGATCTGACATCATTCAGAATCACATATAGGCTATGTTCACACTGGCGGTGAGGTTGCAGTTCACTTACTCATTTCTCATGCCAGTGAAGCGCTGCAATAGAAAAAGAGTAAAGATGGAAGTGAGAAAGTTAGTACTGCTCAGTGCTGCCCATTGTCAAATGTACAAGTGCATGGTTCTTTAGGAAGCACAGTGTGAGTGACCAGGAGCCCTGCAGGGTCTCCTGATCCCACTGCAGGTGTAAACTTACCTATAGGCTTTACCTATGTTTATTCATTGTTTTAATGAAGCAATCTACAGCATTCTACTTAAACTGCATAGAGAAGCATAGAGATATAGTTAATGCATCAATGGATTTAAAAAAGCTATGTGATAGAAGTGGAAGGGTTTTATTCAGAAATGTCACTAGCATGCTGAAGGGGATGAAACGAGGATACAAAATATAAGTAGATTAGGCTTCAGCTTTAAGTGTTATTTATTATAGTAAATTTAAATAAATGCATATATTAAAGCAGGATTCCAAGCAAACAACCCAAACAAATACATATCACAATATCACAGAAAAGAATCTCAAGATTAACAAAATTTTGTTATACCGCAGAGACTGGGCAGGCAAGAGAAATTATTTTTCTGCACCACAGTTATATTAATAAAGTAATATTAATGGAGCTCAGATGGGATGTGCGCTATGGTCATATAGGACCTACAGACAACTAATATTTATTTGATTCCCACAGGTAGAGGATGTGTGCCATGGTCAGATAGAATCTGAGGACGATTAATGTTTTTTGATTCACTTAGGAAGCAAATCACGTCCATTGCTAGGTACTTCCTACAGACAATGCATGTTGCCAAATTTGCTTAGGCAGTAGATGTCTTGCTGTTTGGATGGGGTCTATAAACTTAAAAATGTTTCCTGATTCCCTCAGCCAGGTAATGTTTGCCATAGTTCCTACAGACATACAATGTTTTCTTCTCACACAAGGAATGCCTGTCATAATCAGGTAGGGACGTACATACAGATGTTTTTTGATTAATTGGGCCTGATTTATTAAAGCTCTCCAAGACTGGAGAGGATACACTTTCATCAGTGAAGCTGGATGGTCCAGTAAACTTGCAATGGAATTCTTAAAAGTAATTTTCTATTTGTTAGAAAATGTTTTAAATCTTGAATCAGATCCATTCCAGGTTTGCTGGATCACCAAGCTCCACTGATGATAATGTATCCTCCCCAGCCTTGGAGAGCTATAATAAATCAGGCACTTTTTAGCAAGGGATGTCTATTATGGTAGGGTGGCCAAACATCTTAAATGTCACAAACAACCCAAATAAATGTCATCAAACACAGGCTGTCCGATATGTATGTCTTTTTGCAGAACTCCTCTATTCTTGCTGTGACCTCTTCATCCTGGCTGTACCTTCTCTGTTGGCAACCCAGTGCCATGATCAGTTAGGGCTGCCAGACAAAAAAAATCGGTTCTCTCAGGCAGGTGGTGTCATGCATGATTGAGCCTGTTTCCAGCTTTGCTCAGTGGGAGGATACCTGCCATCATCAGAACTATATATAATATATTTGAAAAAACACATTTTTCTTTAAATTTATTGGGTGAATAGAAATAGAAACCAATAGAATAGAAACCAAAGAAATACTTCCATTTCGTAATGCTCAGTCCCAAAAGAGATTATGTTTTTCAATCACAGTGAATGCATTTCCCTTTTGTCTACGGCTCATCAGCAAACCATTAAGCCAGATCAAAAGGGTCAGCATAACATGCCTGTAAATGGTGGCCTGTAAATTACCTAATCAAAACTTGATTTGATATGAAACAACAAGTAAGCATAATTACTGAACCTATAAAAAAACACCCATATGAGCATTCGTCCAGAGATGTATCAATACCATTCCAGCAAATGACAATGTCACTGGCAAATGTATTTGTGCCAAGATGCTATTATTCCCATAACTAATTTTTCTATAAGCAGCAAATTGTAACGCTAGATTTTGCAGATCATTTGAAGTCACCATTCCACAGCTATTCCCCATCAACTTCTTAATGTTTTTGTAATTAAACTTACCTTGGTGTGAAATTCGCTTGAGCGGGATCGCTTGACTGTTTAGTTTTTGCTATCCTGTGACTTTGAGAATTTAAAGGAGACTCTGATATTAGTATTTGTGTGTCATACAGAAATTGCATTAATAACATTTTGCCATTATTTTGTATCATTACACAATTGTTTTAAGGTGCAACAAATTATTAAGACAAGGGTAAACTAATTTTAAACAGAAAAATTATGGTCTATTAATAATGGGTTTTGTTGTGCAATTTACACAGCAAATTATTTCTGGAAATTCCACTATCTGTATTTTATGGCAATCATTTTCACCTTATATGTATGCAACAAATGGGTAAACCTTGGTTGAAATTAAATGTGATTTACTAATCTTGTGTGTTAATGGAATTTCTTTGTTACACAGTATGTATCTTCCACAGTATGCAGCTGGGTAAATTTTGTATGAAAATAATAGGTGAATTATGGTTATTTCTCTAAAATGTTAAATGAATAAGGTGTAACCTCTTTGTAAATAATATTTGTAAATTATATTTTAAGTGAAATAGAAATCACATATAAGCATCTGCATGCAACATAATAGAGAGATTCCATTACCAAACAAGGTTTCCTATCAGATTTATATTCCAATGTTTGTGCATCTAATGCATTACACGTTGTGCAATCTGCAGTAGTAAAAACAGTGCTGTAAATACAGATGAATGTCCAGCACACATTCACTCTGCGAAATGTACTACCAATTCTTTATAAATAGATACCTAAATGAATGATGCAGCCCACGTGGTTGGCTAACACATGCAAAAATACAAATGTCTGTATATCAGGGCTACTGGATTATACACAATTTTTAAACAATCCTGCTGTGGGCCTAATAATTTGCCAATACCATATTTCAATAAAACAAATATTTATATATAAAAATCCTATTGCCCAGTATTTAAAGAAAAACCCTTGCTGCAATTTCACCTTCAATCCAGCTTGTCCTGCACATAAAGTCGTTTCCTCCAGTAGATGGTGCTCATATTCTGGGTTAAAATGGCCACACCACCAATGGTATTCAATCCATTTCCTATGTATTGTAAGTAGACTTTGAAACGTCTTCAGTATTACAAGACCATGCTCAGTTGAATGTTTCTAATTACTACCAGACCTCAGTCATCCTTTTGTTGTTTTGTGACTGCATTGGATCTATTCAATTCAAGATTTTAGAGAAAATCAATAGATTTTTTAACTTAAGTACATCTGAAGTGTTTGTTGCATTACAAGTAGTTAAGTAACTAAAGGCCTTCAGATGGTCTTTAAATGTCAAGTGCAATTTTAGTTTACTTATTCCTATTGCTACCCCACCCTTACCACCACGCAATGGTAACATTCTGCAGATAAATGCCTATTTGCTCTAGCTACATTTATTGACTTTATAGGACCATCTATTGAGAGTTTTCTGCCTTGGAAGAGGTGTTTTTTAACGTGTCAATGATGGTGGTTAAGTATTATGGTTGGTAAAGTTAGTGCTCACATCTGGCTGGATAATATGGATTACATCTTGTGAATACTAAAAGATAATGAACCATCTACAATTCGCTGCGCTCTCTGCAATTCAATAAAAAAGTGGTACATGCTAATCATAGAGAAGTGCAACTGAACATAATATATTCCTTATTTAGTTGCCTAAACCACAAAATGCTCCAAATAAATATGTGCTTATTCTAGAGGATCCCTTCTATTTTTAAGTGTCCAATGTCACAGCATTCTAATTATGTTGAAAATATGTTACTTAACAATTTTCAGAACACAGCAAATTACAGTTATTGTCAGTGTTATATTCATTTTTATACATACACTTACTTTATAAACTTTTAAAGTTTATAAAAGAAGCATTATACATATTAAGAATGAAATTTAGCAATTCGCTCATGAATTTTTCTTGTGTTTGTTTTTCAATTATATATAAAGAATCTACATTAATACAAGTTGGAGGCGCACTAGCTTAAAACATTCTGCTTGTTAGGGCTCTTGTCGGACATATGTTTGTTTAAAGTGGGTTTTGCATTTCTTTCCAATTCCATAGGGATGCAAAACCCATTTGAAGAAACTTATATGCAGGTCAAATTATCCAGAATCTTTGATATTCAAACGATGTAATGAAAGCAAGTCCAAAGCCCATGGTCCTTAAAGTGCACCTATAACCACATTTGTTGCTTAATATAAAAGGGTGGCTAACCCTTTTATTTAATGAAAACATTTTTTTTCGATATTTTATTTTTTGAGGAGGACCCCTCCTGCGATAAATACATCACATTCAGGCATGTAAAGAAGAGAATTTCTGGAATGTAAAAAAAAAGAATTTTTATGTTTTCAGGTTGGAGCCTCACCCAGTCTCACACCTGCACAATACGAGATGTGATATTAAGTTACTGTAAAGCTGAATTACAATAAATGGGAACTATGAGGTAGGAGCACCTTGATGGCGTTATGCCCCCACTTCACTGCCCCACTAACTATGCTCACTATGAATATAAATTCAAATAAAGTAGTAGTAAGCTCTCTGTTTTATGAATCTCATTAGGTTAGTAGAGAGCAGACTAGAGTTTCAAAAATGTCATGAACAGGTCACCTGGGCTAAAAATGTACTGAAAATTGAAATCAGAAATGAAGTACAGTTAGGTGAATTTCTATTGTTATTTATCCTTATGGGTTACACATGTTACTGTAACACATTAAAGGTATTAATTGCCCAGCACTGGTCAGCATTGATCAGCCCCCTCTGCGGCCTATAAAAGTTACAATGTCACAAATAAATAAAACAAAAACTGCTCCCTGCAGTAGACTGAAGGCTGCATTGTTTACATCATTTTACCCCTAAAAATCTCCACACTAAAAAGCCATCTGTGATCTGTGTCAAGATTTTTGGAAGACCAGGAGAGAATACAGATACTTATTTTTGTTCATCATAGGAATCTCCTAATTCCAAAACTGCTCTCCCATTGGCAGTTACACAACAAAAGCAAACCAGTACATTATGAAACTTTACTTATTGCCCCACTTGTTATATAGTTTAGCTATTAGACTAATATTATTAAGTAAATGAGACTCTACAGATAAAGATGGAAATAATGTGGGAACAAAATGAGGTTTCTGGCTTATTTTACACTAGGAGTCGGCAGTAATCTTTCCACAGATGTTTGTGTCATTTTATGTATTCATGCTTAACGCTATTTTACCGTGCAAGCCAGGTGTTGTTGATTTTAAAGTAAATAGCCAAGTAATTCACCGATAACAGAGGGACTATTTTTATTACTAATAACCCATAATAATAATTTGAACAGTATGAATTTGATTTTTACAGCCAGTTACACAAAACACACCTCTAAACTCCTAGAAAGCTTCTCTATTATGTGTGCACTGCTATAGAGCTGGCAGAAATTCAAGGGCAGATTTTCTAAACTCTGGAGGAATTAGGAAAATATATTCTGTCCCACAAAAGTAATGGAGGTCACTGAACAATCACTGATAGGGCTTTGTTTTGCTTCCTTGATCATTCCATGGAGGTTTTGTATGAATGATTTTGGACTACCACCCAACATTTGAAAATCTGTCTAGTGCAGTGTTACTGATGCTTGCAATGAAGCTCTTTCCTGCAACTGGAGCCAGTGTTCAATCTCGGCTACAATTGAAGCAGCACTCTTCTGTATAAAACACACCTGCACAGGCTCCGCAGCAGATGGTGAAGTCTGCAGATGTGGAGGAAAGCCAACTTTGGGGTCTCTAACCTGATAATAAAACTCTAGTGTTAGAAAACTCCTTCCTGCTTTTCCACAAATGCCACCCAAACTCTTATTTGAAAAAAACAAAATGTGTCTGAAAAGTACAGACTGGATAAGAGGAGATGTTTACCAGACCTCCGTGAATCCTTTTAGCAGATTATTATATTACGCTCCATGAAGGTGGCATACAAATGATGCTGTGTTTAAAATGTTTTGGTATGCATATAAAATGTAGTAAATGGTTTAAATGTTAATGCATTTGCACACAACACTTACAAAATGACTCTTTGTAATTTAAGCATCTTAATGTCAAATATCAGATAGTAATGTCTGTTTCTCATCAAGAGAGATAAAACAAACTATTCCCCTTAGAAATCTAGATATCAGGTTTTGAAGCAAGGATTAATAAAAAGTGTCCAGTATGTATACTTATACTGAAAGGTGAAACTCTAATCAAAGCAGCCTACAGACTGCTTTAGGGATCAGCTGCACAGGGTCTGGTACAAAAAAGCACAAAATCCCTGCCACATGACCCGATGGGTTATCTGTTTTTAAAGTGTACTGCACCAAAACTGTGCTCAAATGAATGTATTTGTAGATTAGCCTCATGTGTTAGATGTTTAGGAATCCAATTAATATACAGTTAATATACTTACTTCATTATATTATTGATCTTAATGATTTTTTGACTGATTTTTGGAGCTGCATGGTTAAATGCTGCCAGGTGTGTACTTTCAACTGCATTGCGCTCGGTAGGGTCATTGGTTTCATTTCCAAATATATCAGCATGAATTATTTATTTTCATATATATTAACAGCTCCCTCTTCTCTTAAATTTCTAAATGTGTTTTAAAGTATAAGGGCCCCTAAAAAAAGTGAAGAACATGATAATCTTGTTATTCACATACTATAGGGAATCTTTGGGAGAATAAAAGGGTGTTTTGGGGAGCAGGGATTCCCCTGCTGAAAAAGAAGATCATTTGGAATTTTACATTTTACTTTGCTGATTTGTTATATTTAAATCTTTGCATATGATGGCAGGGTATAACTATTTACCTATCTATGCTTGAAACAGATCAGTTGAACATAAATTCCACTGAAATAATATACTAATAACGTTTTGGGGCCATCTGTTCTTTTTGAAAGTGGTACATTCCCTTTAAAACACTATCCTAGTTCTAAAATACATATATACTACAATTATCATAGCAGGGACCCTAAACCTTACTGCCTTCTTACTGAGGGATGCTGGCCTGGTATTATTTCAAGTAAGGCAGTCACACATTTTTTTGTAATTAAAAATGTGTTAACAAAATTACCAACAGAGTCAAACCCAAGGAGCACATTGGGTAAAGAAGGTCTCCTGTGTGGAGGTGGCCTCCAATTACTGTGTCCAGTGTAATCGTATAAAGGAGACATATGACCTTTTTACTGTTTTTTTTCTGGCCATTCTCTAATTGCTCATATGTGGTTAAAAAATTATTTCCCAAAGTCATCACTAGACCTACTTGTATGTTATAGGCTGGGGCTAAGATAAAATGCTATGGCAGCAGTCAAACAGCTTAAAATTACTTATCTTCATAATTGCATACCACCTGCTCCTGTCAATGCCCTCCTCCTAAAATTATCCTACTCTATAACTTTCTTTCTCAATGTGTTATTAAAGATGAACTTAGCTTGCAAATGCATAACTGCACATTTTTCCACACTGTCATAACGCACAGTCATTAATATTGTTATGTTGATCCATGTGCTCTAAATGCCAATGAGATAGCTAAAATTCTAAGCATAAATGGAATATCCCAACCAGAAAACCTAAAAAATATACGACTGTCATACGCTCATAGAAATACACCCAGTGAGCCATAAATGTAACTGCAGTGACCCACGTAGCTCAATATGACCCATGCACAGACGGGCTTAAGGGATGGCATTTTATCTGTGTACATAAGCATAAGTAGAGAGCTCAATGTAAAAAGAGAAATCATCTGGCATTTTATCTATAATGCCCTTTTTTAACAGTCAGTGACTCCTCCAATTAGAGAATTTAAACATTTGAGCTTTATTTATCAAAGCTTCAAACTAATGAGACCGGTCTGCCTTGTTTCATAGCAACTAGATAAAAGCATTCATTCTACAACTGTCACTTTTTATGTAGGTTCATATTTGACTGTTTGGTAGGAAGCCAGAAACAAGGCACAAATAAAATGCTCAATGGGTGCTGACGGCTATCTGGCAAATGTGGTGATTAACGGAAGGGCTGGTATATCATTGAGTAAATGAGGGCCACTATAAAATCTTGTGAGCTGCTTTGCTGCAGACAGAACTGCTGCTTGACCTGATGAGGGCTGATTTCTCAAAAGCTGTAAAAAAAAAAAGAAAATGTGGCGTACAGGCTGATATTCAGTTACTGCTCAGGAAAATATGTCCTACTGATTATTAGGCATAAGAAAGGGTTTTTTTCAGCTCTGGGTGACAGGGAGAGAGATTTGTATTGCTCTTACTTAGCAAATATTGTGGGGAAGTTGATTTTGCTGTTGACAAAACATTTTACTACAAGCATTTATCAATTGCTAATATTGATTTACAGTTCCAGACACTTTCAAGGTTTTCTAATATCTAAGGTAGAGATGGTAAATGTTCACACCACCCACACTACCACCTTTTGTCCAGGACAATTCATACATGTTCAACACAAATATGCCTCCAAAAATCCTTGTTAATATATAATGGCAGACAATGCATTATGCCATTAAATCTCTTTATTATTCCATTCCCCAGCTAAATTTACATATAGACAACTGGGCCATGGAGGGAGGCAGAAGAGGTAGCCGCTTTGTGTGCTTCAGCTGGAAGGGCAAAGCCTATAGCATATGCTGCTGAAGTAATTTACAGTAATTTACTGCTAGACATATGCCCTGTCACTGATGACCCCCTAATTGCTTGTTGGAAGTCACTAACTCAGAAATGAGTAAAGCCACTTGGACCAGCACAATGTTTTCAGAAGAAGACCTCCAAAGTCACCCCATCAAGAAAATTCTGTTCTTTGCAAAAAAAAAAAAAAAACTGACTACTTACCCCGCATGCATGTAAGAATGCAGCTGCTGCTATTTATCAAACTCACAAATCAACCACATCAAATTCTATTTTTATTTGCAGTAGGATGTGATGACACATCTTGGTTGATAATGATGGTTTACAACCAAGTATCACTGATGATGCTTCATACTTTAACCATTTACCATAATTTTCTGTTTTTTTATATTTCTGGGCTACAGTGAATCAGCAATGTTGCCAACATATACATTTTTTTGTTCTACTGACATAATAAAAAATTGTTCACATACCCAGTGCAGGCTTGTGTGCTTAAAAGAAAAGAGCTGATTTTTATTCCATGTACAATCCAAGCCTCTTTGATAAATAAAGCCCTTTATTTCCCAGGAACTGAATAAAATGCAATAATAGCTGCTTTTGCTCCATGCAGACAATTGAAATATTGCAATAATGAGAGCTAGGTAAAATATTTAGCTAAGACAATTTACAATTGATTTTCCATTAATCTTATCCATTTCATCTGTTAAGAATGGTGCCAATTACGAAGAAACATAATTTAATGGAGGCCAGCAATTTTAGCTGTAGATTTCATGCAGATAGGTCAGGTAGAAACTTGGTATGGTAAACAGATTTGTATCAAGTGTAATCGGTGCCATTAGCAAGATGTTTCCTGTTGTGAGAAAGACAAGGTGAAAGCAAATGACTGGCTAGAGAGATGCCGACTGCTGCTAAAGCAGCAGCATCAATCATCAGAGATATCCGCATAATCCAAACAATTTTTGTAGTTTTGACTTCTGTTACATTGATTAGCTGTGTTTAGTTCCCAGACTTGAGTTACAGAAAAATCACAAGTTTATATGGTAAATCTCTCTGGTCTCACCATCTAAGTTCAAAGTTTGTTCACTTTCTGCTCCCCTTCAGAGACACTCCTCACTGTGCAGTACCCACATTCACATCACATTCATGGCAAATGGAACAATGGCCTCCCCACAGACAGTCATGAGGTTTAGTAATGTTTAGCATCAGTTTCTCTATTTCTCTGCAGAACAAAAGTACAGTCAGAACTATAACATGTGGGTAAGTCTCTCATTACCTCTAAATAAATGTGCTAAAGAGGAGAAGTGGGCAGATTGGATGAAAATATCTGTTGTGCTGGATTGTTTTAAAAGTACGGACTAGAGTCGTGAGAGCAGTAGGCGAAGGAAGGGCATGCCCAGGGGAGAGTGGATAGGTATGTGTTATTAGGGCAGGTTCAAGCTCCAGAGGGCAAGGATTAGCCCTGTGGTGCACCTGACCCATAAAGTCTCCCTGTGGGAGCCCCATGCGGGACCCCCTACTGCTCCTGCTGGGGAGATGGTGGCCTTGGGGGGGCAGTTATGGAGCAATCCCCAATGCACGTGGAGCTTAAGGCATCTGAGGAAAGCATCCTGGGCTGGGGGCATGTGCCGTTGTTAGCAACTGGAAGAGGGTGATGTTGAATTTTCTAGGAGTGAAGATCCGGAGGCATCTTTTGGAATGGCGATGGCAGAGTGTTTTAATTTAGATAGATCCCCTAGGGGCAATGGGAAGAAGGGGGGAAGAGGATCTGAATTTAAACAGGGCCATTTAACATACGTTTGCAAATTGGCTGCAAGGTTTTGCAATTCTCGCCAGTGTTATAGGAGAGAAGTGCCCTGAGCACTGTTCTGCGTTGTTTAGCTATTTAGATACAATTAGTGAGGCTCACCGGGTATATAGAGGTTGGCATGGTTACGTTATGATGAGCTATTTCATCAGCGCAATGATGTGAGGTCGTCTATTTGGTGGGACCACAAACACATTAACTTCTAGATAAAGCAATTGATGCTGACCGTGGAGAAGCCACTGGAAAAAGGGAGAACGCTGTTAAGGCTTAAAAGAATGCTACTTTTACTAAGTAGGTATCCGTATTGGGCTTCAGCCTGTTGGAAACAGGTTTCCGGGAAGGTGTTAGGATCCTCTGTAGTTTGGAGAGGTAATCGACAGTTGTGAAGAACCTTTGCTAGATGTTGCCCAATCCAGAGATTGTATGGGGTAAGCTGCCGATAGAAATTGCATTGGGTAGGATTGGGTAACCACGCCTAATGGCGAAAATTGGTGTGGGCATGGTTGCCAAGAAGGAGACAAATAATTATTGGCTTAACCACCATTTATCCTAACCCCTGGTGGGTTGGTCAACTCCGCCATTGACCCAGACCACGGTTTTGTCATCCCTGGGGATAGTTATTGATACTGTTGCAATGGAATGCAAGTTCATGGGGAGGATTTTTCCCCTTTGCAAGGGGTGGGGGCACCATCACATTTTGTTGGTTTGATGCGGGAGGGAGGATCTTCTGCTATGGAACGTTTTAGCTGACTTCAGTGGTCGGACCTTGTGGTTGATGGGACCAGTCATGAGTGTGGATTTGGAACTGTTTATGGATGCAGCAGCTTAATCATAAAATAATATTTCTTTTCAAGACCGGTTGAGTGCAGGGCTGTGAGTGGAGTTTTGGGATGAGGCAGGTCTGTTGGGAAATCTGGTGCTATTGGAGTTATTTCTGATTGTGGTGGTGGTACTAGTCTGGGGGTGGTGCAAACCCTTAACTGTTTTTGGCTATCTATGCCCTTAATCTTAGACTGATGTGCCATCTAGTCCTATATTTGTATTTGTGCTGTTTGGCCTGGGGGCTGTGCTGGGGGATGTTGTAGGGGTAGAAGGTGCTGGTTTGGTTCTGTGGATCCAAGATGGATCAGGAAGGTGGAGTTATGTAGGGTGCCCAGTTTATGGCTGTGCTCCGTGGTTGCAGTAAAGTATTTCTTGGGGCTGAGGTTGGGGGAGATTTGCTCATTCATGGGGACAACTTGACTTTATCACTCTTGGAGAGTGGTGAGGATCCACCATGATAATGGGGTCCTCTTTAAATGATGAAAGGTCAAAAGTCAAGAGGGTGAGCTGCCAAAAGGCTTTTCATTCCTGAGTCGGTGTTGTGCAGCTCGGAACATGAGCAGGTGCTGCAGCCTTAGGTGTGGGGGAATCAGGGAAGCACTTTTGAGGAGCAGTCAGTTGGGGTAGTGCTGTTGCAGAAAGATCCAGGTAAAAACTTGTGGATTTGTTACAGTAACAGTTACAGTATTTTTGCACTAATATTGGAGTGGAAATTTCTGATGAGGATAATGTTATGTTTTTAAAGTTAAGATCAAATCATTGTAATTTCTATTTAATAATTGGCCACCTTTGGCCATATGACCACATTCATGTGTCTGATGGGAGATAAGGAAGGTACCAGGGTCATGATATTGTTCTGTTTACTTTGTGTGAATATTCATTTTACTAATGAAAAGGATTCTTATAGAACTACAGGTTAGCTAAAGAGACAGCAAAGTTATAGCTTACCCTGACTGAAACTCTATCTGCTGGTTGAATAGAAAACAAAATATAGTATAATTTTTATCTCACTAAACATGTCCACTACCTTCAATGCTTTACTTGGATCCCTCCCTTTCATAAGCTGATCGCCACTGACTCAAGAATAGTTCCAAATTGGGTATTTTTTTACCTCCTTAAAGGTACTTGAAGAAACATCAATACTCAGAGGGAAGTTTCATATCACTAGATGGGCTCTTGTTTTGTATATCTAACTTTTCCCCTGCTCCCTCTGGGTTTAACACAGATATATAATTAAACAAGTGTAAGAGACTCTGCTCATTGTCATGTTGTGTGCTTTCAAGGCAGACAATTTCTTGAACTCACATGCATGATCTCCTACATTGTGTGAACAATAACGCTAAAGCCCACCAGACACCAGAACAAGTGGTTCACTTTCTGATATGACACTAACAATTCCTGGTTTATGTGAGTTGTTAAGGCTATCTAATGACTTCAAATAAGCTATGAGCCCAGGGTGTTTTTATCATAAGATGTTTATAAATAATAATAATTTCGAATAATAGATCTGTAAACTCATAACTTGACTGAGTATAGTTTTTTTTTCTTTATTGTCTGGTGTGTGCTATGACACCAAGGGATTCTCATGGTGGTCCTGTTAACTTCATCCAATGCAGTTGGAGCCCCTGGCCCACAAGCAATCAGGTAGATATGTGCTCAAGATTTTTGTCCATTCAGAGTTTGTTGTAGATTGGCTTTGTTATTAGGTTATGATGCATTAGGCTTCTGCCATTAGCATAGGAACCTAAAACTGTGTTGACAATAATGTTTGTTCTGAGACTTGCTCTTAGGTGGATGGATATGTAGAATAATGATATCTGGTTTATTGGAGGCTGTATGGCTATTGGCAGGCTATCTTTTGCTGTATATAACTAATTGGCCTGCTTTTGAGCACCCCACATGCAGGATAAAACTTTGATGCAAATTTCTTTACAAAAATCTAACAAGGCACTATCACTCCCTGCCCCATTTTACTACTTTGTGAAAAAGAGATATCCAAGGACTAACTTTTAGCAGGGTCTCATGACAACTTTCAGGACAATTATTTTTTTTTCAAATGGATAGATTTTAAATCACATAGAAAAAATTAATTATTGAGGTGGTGATTGCTGCATAAAAAAGTCAAAACAAAATGGCAGTGTCACCATACCTGTCGGTTACTGAACCTTACTGCAGTGTCCTGCTCCTGTCAGCCTCCTCCAGCTACCTTGTTACCTTGTTTGATATTGCGAGTTCTGAATTTTGAATAGTGCTTATATCAGAATTATCCTAGTGCAATTAAAAAGTTCCTGATAAGCAAATATCCTGCATTTAATTATCTTTGTACAATGGAAACAATAACGTAGAACATTTGTGGTAAGGAAACTACTTGGTTCCATTTTTTGATGATAAACTGGAGGGAAAATTACCACCAGTTAAACTGTTAAAATGACTGAGAAAGCAGATTTAATAGTACGCGAAATGCTTCAAATCTTAATCTGTGAGACTATGTATAATTGAATTGGTTGTTTTTAACTGATTTTGAGCTTTATTATAGCAATGATGTGTTAGAGAATAGAATATTTTTCTCTTGTTTAATTTTTCTGTTAAAAGTACCCCACCAGGGTAAGAAAGTCCTAAAAGAAAGTCCATGCAAGAGTCGAGGTAATATGCTTACTTTTCCTGTACCTTTGCTCGTACCTTTGCTCCATTGCAGACTTTCAGCCTTTGTCAATCTTTTCAGCATACACCACAGGGTGTGTTTGATGGTTTTGCCCCCACTGCACATTGTGGCTCCTTTCTCAGACCCCTACATCACTGTAAGGTCCTGTAGTGACATGTAGGGTTGGAAGATAAAACCACAACACACAGAGGGGGTCAAAGGCATCCAAAAAGTTTTGAAGTGGCAATTATTGAAAAGACTAGTAACAATTTCAGTACTAGAAGAGAACAATGGTTCTGTCTGACAGAAATACTTTAAACAGCATTGCTTTTTGTAGAGGGTACATGATTAAACTTGACCATGAGTACATCAAAGACTTACCAACATATTTCAGGAAGTTTCGATTTCCTTGACATACCGTACAACATAACTGCTAAGTATGTATAGAATAGTATAGTATATCATAGTAAGAGTTTCATCTGATCTGAAATACAAAGTTTAACACTGGAATTTGTTAGTTATGTGAAAACTAACATACTATGAAAGTTGCTGATTTCAACCTATTTGCAAAGCAAATATTAGATCTTCTTTTAAGTGTTGCCTAATAGGCTAATACAGGATAGGCTGATATATATATAACCATAAATTATTATGGTGTATGTTTTCTTGTAATCTGAATGCATATTTGCACATTAAAAAGTATAAACTATATTCACCACCACTTTGAATCTTTAAAATTTAGGAGTTCCAAATATGTTGCAAATTATTAGAACTTCCCTAGGGGGTATGCAAGTAGAACCTGTCTTATATAAACCTCAGATATCAAGCGTGTGGTGTTCTCTTTGCTATTGACATGTGCTGTTTAATCAGGCCAAGATGAAAGAGCTCGCCAAGGATCTAAATCTTCAGAAAAAAAGGTTGTGGATGCCTATTAGTCTAGGGCAAGGTATATTAAAAGATTGAAAAAAATTAAAATGGATCATCGAGATGTGAAAAAAATAGTGGTGTTGATTTAAAAAAAAATCACATTTTACTGGATAACTCAGCAATTTCAGTTGACCATTTGATGCCAAAAGATGCCAAGGACACAACAATGTAAATGGGTGATCTGCAGGTATCTATAGAGAAAACAGAATAAACACAAAGCTGATACCTTCTGGAGCAATGGGTCTGAATAATTAAAGCTCTCCAAGACTGGAAAGGATACACTTTCATCAGTGAAGCAAACCTGGAAAAGATCTGGTCCAGGACTGAAAACATTTGCTATCAACGATGATAGCTACCGCCATCATTCTGTAAAATTCATTCAGCCTCATATTTACAAAGTTTAATTTAATATATATTTATATATATAACCTATATATGTACTTTCTACTGTGACTGTTTTGTTTAGAACTCAGCACCCACTTTGGCTCTCAGCAGTAGTGTTGATGATCTCTGCAGTAGATGGATGATCTGCCATCAATGGCTAGCATTACACCAACTTTCATTTTACCTGACAAGCCTGAAAAAAGTTTTGTTTTGGTAAATAAAAGCTGCTGCGGGTAGACTTAGTAATCAATTTTTTTCCAGAGATGAACATGTCAATGTACAGTGACTGGGACTCTATTTTTCTAAAAATGTAATTGAAAAAAAAAATCAGCAAATCCCTGCTGTGTGGACTGTGTGTGGTTTTCCACTAGGTAGACAACATTTTATTGTAAAAGTAGGCCAAAACAGGAGTAGACTCTTCTAGCAGTGCCAAACTAATTAATCTAAATCAGAATCTCTGATTAGGACTCTTTATTTTAACTCCAGGAGGTATGGCACTCGGATCCTGTTCCATATTCACTGCCAGTGCTCTTTACATAGAGAAAGATTTCCTGTGAATTTAACTTAAATCTAAAAAGTAGGGCAGCGTATTCCCTGCTGAGAATTACAAGCTGGCACTATGATTGACCAAAAAAAGGAAAATTATTTTTACCCATTGTGTAGGAGACTAACCCATTTCAATTTATCGTGTAGCTGTTTTGAATGTTTTATACCGCTGCAGGAAAAATACAATTGTAAATGTAAATTTAACCAGAAATCCCAAATTACATATAAATCACCTCAACCTTATGTCATATTGTGTATTATTAAGAAATAGATTATACCAGCAGTTTATTACAAGCCATGGTGTACATTTTCACATTTATAATTGTAAGCAATACTTTGGTTGTTGAATATTTTTACTTTTAATAATACTAGTAGTAGTCTGCTAGTTTATCAAACAGGATTAACACATCACCCATAGACTGTCATTGCCACCTAGTCTTATCTCTCCACTATAGTGAAACCCAAATATTGTTTAACCTTTCTGAAACCACCATCATGCTATTTTTGTACTACAAGTGCCAGAGAAAATTGTATTGCTACCAGAAAAACATAGCCTTTAAAAAGTGGCATAAACATTCTCCATACTGATAAAAGAATACATGCTTAAGTCTTTGAACAATAGGCCTGATTTTTAAAAGCTTTCCAAGACTGGAGAAGATTGACTATCATGGAAGAATCTAGCAAACATGCAATACATTTCTTAACAACCATTTGCTATTAGTAAAAGTTTTCAATCTTGGACCAAATCCTACCACCAAATGCTGGATCACCCAGGTACTTCTATAATAGTCTATTTTCTCCAGTCATAAAGAGCATTAATAAACTGGACCCATAATATACAGCTTATTAGGTAAAAGATAAAACTGTGTATTATTCAAATTTAACCTTTAGATCTAGATTCAAAATTGTGAGGGCCTGAGAAATACTAAGGTATTCAAAGTTTTGAATAAATTCATAATTAGTTATCCAACTATGATAGGTAATGGTTTGGACATTATTTGGATTATATGTGTTTTGGACTTGGCAGAGGAAGAAGGAAGTGGTGTCAAATGTTTAGTAGAAAATAGAGACTTTTAGTAACATTATTCTCCCACTCTCTGATGTGCTACAATGTGTTCTGAGAGGCATTCTGCATCAGTATATATAGACCTTTATATATATAGACCTATAGACCTATATATAGACCTTTGCTAAACGTTCTAAAGAACACTAAATGCCTAGATATGACGCTGATCTTTGGGTTTCAGATTTTTAGGAAACAATCATGCAGTAAACTGCAACACAGGTTTTGCCAAAATTAGCTGAAAGTCTGAGCTACATCAGGACACCAACCAGGCAAACTAGAAATAAGTCAGAAATGACAGCTTCCATAATTCCTTGGTATAGGTGTCTGGTTTTGTTGTCTCCAAACAGACCATCAGAGATGAGACAATACATCCTAATTCATTAAAGGTTTAATGTTGCAACAGAGAAAATCAAATGCTTAACAGTTAGAAGAAATACTTAAATAAAGAAATATATCAATCTTTATAGGAATACAATCATTCCTCTAATGGAAGCCCTATGGCGTTATCAAACAGAAAAAGTACAATAACATTTACTCGGAAATCCAAATAAGTATATTAGTTCACAAACAGTTAATGGGGGGTAGGTGTCAACAAAAAGATGTTAGGCTTTGTCTTCTCTGTATGTCAGCAGTAGGTTGTGATCTGTTTGGCCTATCAGCAGTGCTTTGCCATATGTTTCTCTTTTTTTTTTATTGTCTAAAGAAATTCAGACGGTGTATCGGTAATAGGTCACATAGTGTAAGTGAGCTGACAGCACATCAAATTTTCATTTACTGTAAAGCAAATGGCAGCAGTATCAGTTTTTCATATAAGTAACATATATTTTATAATCTATATACAGACCCCCTGGACCTCTTTATCTCAAGGTCTTCTTTAAAGCCCGTCTTCAGCCTACCTTAACCCACCTCCTCCCATCCTCATACTTTCCTCCATGAAACATTGTTCAAACCACAAATGTTTCCAGAAATCCATACCTTAATTCCAGTTGTCTTTTGAAAGGTATGATCTCATCATGTTTAGTGACTTCAATTCCTGTTCCTGTGTTCCTGTGAATGGTGGACGGTCTTTAATGCAGCACAGAACCTCACTCACCTAATTATGTGTTTACTGTACTGCAGTGCTGTGAGCCCAGTACTGGTATAATGATGCATACCAATTAGAAGGGTCCATGACTGCCTGGGCTCACAGAAAGTGTGATGAATAGCAGTTTTTGTCACAGAAAAAAAATGTCAGCTTTTATATCCTGCTGGCAAGGCCATTTTAAGGGGCGGTCATGGGAACATGCCAGAGTTTATACAGGCCTCCGAGTAGAGGTAGAGAGGGCCCGAGGGGGTTCCTCCAGTCCAAAAATTAGCGGTCAGGTTTCACTGCTCCGTTACAAGTCATACACAGGCTTCAGAGTAGAGGCAGAGGGCCCTGAGGGGGGTCTTTCAGTCAAAAAATTATCCTGGTTTACAGATATGTTACAAGTGATATAGGCCTCAAAGTAGATAGAGCCAGAGGGCACCCGAGTGAGGTCCTTTGTACAAAAATTAGCCAGTTACACAGGTCCGTTACAAGTTATATAGGCCTCAAAGTAGAGAGAGGAAGAGGGCCCCGACAGAGGTCCTCCATACAAAAATTAGTCGGTTACACAGCTCCATTACAAGTGATATAGGCCTCAAAGTAGATAGAGGCAGAGGGCCCGAAGGGAGGTCCTCTGTACAAAAATTAGCCAGTTACACAGCTCCTTTGCAAGATATAGGCCTCAGAGACAGAGTAGAGGTAGAGGGCCACAAGGGGGGGGGAGGAGAAAGAGATGCAGAAGGCTGTGAAAGTGCTCCTACCTTCAAGGTGTCAGCAGGCCTTGCAGCAGTTGCCAACTAATCAGTGCACTCTGCAGGGGGGGTGTTGAAGTCATGGCTGATCCAAGCCTTAAGCTGCGTACACACGTCAGATTTTTATCGCCCGATAATCGGCATCGGCCAGATATCAGGCGAAAATCTGGCGTGTGTACAGACGGCGTCGTCTATCGTCCGAACGTCCGTCCTGGCGGATCCACGGACGATGAACGACGACCGATCCTAATGAAAGGTAAGGGGGAGAGCGCGCAGCAGGGTGCCGCTCCGTCGCTCTCCCCCTCCCCTCTCCATAGAGCAGAACGGTGCTGTATGTACAGCACCGTTCATGCATCGTGTAGTCCTTTGTCGTTGGAAAACATCGTGAAAGATACTTTCCAACAACAAAAATTGCACGTGTGTACGCAGCTTTATTCATTTTAATAAAATTGAGTCAGTCGACATCTTCTGCGCTTGTCGCTCACTACACCCCCAGCTGCACTGAACACTCTTTCAGATAACACACTTGCAGCGTGGCTGGCAAGGTTCTGAATGGCATGTTCTGCCGGTTCCGGCCACTGCTCAAGCTTGAATGCCCAGTAGCACAGTGGGTCCTGGCTTTGCAGGCTGCAGATGTCCCATGCAGAGCTCAGGTATTCCTGCAACATGACTGAGTAGCGCTGCTGACTGTCATTGGCAACTTCTGCACGACTGTCGGCTTTCCTCCGCTCAAAAAAAGCCTGCAAAGTTTGGCTTAGACAACCTCTACTGCTGCTGCCATCCATGCCGCTTAAGGTAGTTGTTTGGCTGCCATGGCTGGTGTAACTGCCATAGGGATCCCTGCTGCTGCTGGCATATGGAAAGGCTGAGCACAAGTCCCTTACAAGCACTTCTTGGCAGTGCTGCATTTTAGGTCTCTTGTATTGGGGCAAGATGAGTTGTTCCATCTCAGGCTTGTAACGTGGATCCATGTAGCAAGCCAGTAGTCGTCAGTGTTTGTTTTTATGTGCTGTATGGCTCAATGTGCCCACAGCTGGGGGGATTCTGGACCCAGACTCCTGTAGGTCGAACAGCAGCATAGGGTCGCCCTCCTCCTCTTCTGCCTGGTCTTTCCATCCACGGGATATGCGGCCTTGTGTTTGGGTAGTTGGATGCCATGTATCCTCCATATCATCCTCTCCGCCTTCCTCCCCTTCTCCCATGCCTGCAATCTCCTCCTCATCCTCCTGGATTTGTGGAACACTATGCCTAGTAGGCACGCATGTCCGAGATGATGTAAACGCCATCTCTTCCTGCAGCGTCCGCTCTGTGTCATTGTGTCCGAGCTCCACCATCATCTGTTCCAGCAGGCATATGATGGGGATGGTGTCACTGACACAGGCCTGATCCCTCCTGATCATCCTGATCACTTCTTCCAAAGGTGCCAATACAGTGCACAAGTCCTCAATTTACAGCCACTCCGCAGGGTTCAAGTAAGGTAATGTAGGTAAGCATCTCAAAGGAAGTGTTGTACTATGAGGTTCATGACGTAGGCCAGGCAAGGTACGTGTGTAAGTTTCTCAGAACACAGGGCTGCCAGCAGATAGGCCCCGTTGTCACGACCTTGCCTGGCTGAAGTCCGTGTGGAGTTACCCATATGCTCACCTGCTTCCGCAGGGCACTTAGAATGGTTGCGCCCATGTGGCTGAGGCAGCCTAGGCATCGCAACCTCAGGACTGAGTGGCAACGTCTCACTTGTGCACCAAAATAGCAAACTGCAGGTTGTTGCTGGTGGGGAACAGATGTGTAGGAAATATATCTTCCCTGTCCATGCTTGCTCAACCATTCCAAGTTTGTTTGGGTTTTTGCCTTGTTTCAACTGCTGAGCACTCAGTTTGCAGATGACCATAATGTTGTCATCACTTTGGACACTAAAAAATGCCCACACGGGAGAGGCCTGTGGGCTGGGCCGAAAGGTGCTCTGGAGCTGGTGCTGGTTGTGGTGGTCCGCGGTTGTTGAGGAACACCTGTGGTGACAGCTGCCGAGGATGACTGACTATGACTTGCCTGACTTGTACGTGAAGACAGCAGAGTGTTGGCAGCCTTTACCCTCTTCCTCCCCCTCCCCCCTTTGAGGGCGCTCTGCAACCGCCTCATCGTCCTCTTCCTGCCTATGATGATCTCCTTGTTCGCCCCATGTCGGATCAAGGACATCATCATCATCATCATCACTATCATCATCACTATCATCTGCGTGCTCCTCCTCTTCCTCAGAAGAGACAGTTTCCCTGTATGTGCCGTTTGCAGTGGCTCATATGACTCAGAGTCTTGGGGTTAAAAGTAAGAGGCGGGAAAGCCTGTGAACTGACTCTTCGTCAGATGACCCAAACAACTGTCCGTCTTCAAGGAATGCGTCCTGCTCTGCCTCTCCTCCCCCTTGGTGGGACTCCTCTTCGTACTCATGCACATTCTGCTCTACACAAGACTTTCCAGCCGTGGAGGAAGAAGTAGGAGGAAGAGGTGTATCAGGGACTATAGTTAGTGACCCCTATGAGGCCTGTGTAAGTGACTGGGAGGAAGAGGGGGTGCAATCACTTGACCCAGGCTGTGTCATGTACTGTACTACCTGTTGTTCATGGCGTGGTAGTAATGGGGGCACGCCACCACCAGCAGGGATAAAATGTCTAAGGTCCGGCTGGCTTCTTGTTCTCGGGTCTGCAGTTAAAAACCAACCCATACTGTTTCCTTGCCACCCCTGACAAAGCTGCTCCTTCCTCTTTGGCTAGACATAGGTAAAATGTTTGTGTGGCTTCACATCCTGCAAAATATTTTTGGGCTAATATGCTTCACAAAGTGTAAATTATTACAGTAAGCAGATTTTTTTTCGGGGGGTGATTTACCCAAAAAATGCAATTGCGCTGTGTGTGTTGTATGCTGTACTTCCCTTTGGCGGTGACACTTGTAATATGCAGCACAGTATACAAACGTGACGTCTGTCACTGCGTCTGACGGACTGTCTGTCGGTACAAATGTGATGGTGTGCACGCCTTCTGGGTACCCTGGCTCTGGCTGCCTGTGTGTAACAGACTGACTGACTACAGGACAGGAGCAATACAGTACAATATACAACTATCTATCTGACTAATAGTGAAACTGTCCAACTATCTAACTACATCAATTTAATTTAACTTTAACACTGCCAGCAGCACAGAGAGGTTGTGTCTGCTAGCAGATCTCTGTCACAAGTGGTAAATTCAGGCAAGCCCTGGCCGTAAATAGGCCAATGGCTGCCTGTGTGGGATGTGGTGACAGACAGCCATCAGCTGCCTGCCACCACAAAGATGGAGGACAGGAACTCTGCTCTTATTGGAGGGCCCTAGTCATTACGGGGTAGGCCCCTAAGCACTGTGGGAGCGCCGAATTCTTGCCATCGAATCACATGTTTTTCGGGTCCGGTCTATATGAATTTGAACGGCCATATTCGGGTCGAATATAAGAACAACCTGAATTCGAACACCAACACTATTCATAAATATACTTAGATTAGCAGATTTAATGCCATCAGAGCTTCTGGTGATGCAGGATCAGTCATCTCTGTAGGGGAAGGATAGGCCCTTTGTCAATTTTTTCTTGCTGTCTTTATCTCCACTGATGAAATGTACCCCTTTTTGTTCTGATGAATATTATCCAAGAAAAATATTGGAGGAAATTCCATAATGTTGAATTGTGGCCAGAGCTCAGGTTAGGGAAAATCTTTCAAAAGGGTTACCTGTTTCTGTGACAGCTATCTAAAATGGAAATTGTGTTCACTTTGGAGTCATTTCCTCAATATTTCCTGCTATGTCTCAGGGACAGTAAATGAAAGTACATAAAGTATATAGCAACAAATAGTTTGATAGGAGTTTTAACCTTTCCATATTCTATATATCTAAAACTAAACAAAAACTGTTGGCTTTGCATGCATTCTAGGTCATTGAAAGCAGATCAGAAGGCTTTAAATGACCTTCTATGTGATGTAAATGTAAATTGTTTCACCAAGCATATTCCAATGACATTAAACCAATTGAAAAGTATTCAAAAAATACATGCATAAAAATGTTTTCTTTAATTTGATGATTAACACATTGATCATCCGTGTTACAGAGAATTCTGAACAAAGCTTCACTTCTTGATTTTGCAGCATAAATAATTCATTTATAATATTGTTTGCTTTGTTGTAGATTTTTGCTTTGGTCACAGAGCCTTGTAATACTGCTGTATGCAGCACCTAGCAAAGCACCTTCAAATTGCTTTATCTTTTGTATTCAGCACAAACTGTAACAGCAAGCTAATAAAAAAATCTATTTTAACCACACTTGCATACATAATCACCTCTGTAGCAGTGTTACCTTTGTCAGTGGTTCTCTTATCTCTTTTCTATTCTGGTGGTCTTTGAAAAGTTTAATGAATGACCCCATGGGTTCAAGATGTCCTAACAAACCAAAGGGTATCATTGTCTGCACCTGCCCATGATTTCAGTCTGCATTGGTCAGTTTTCTAATGAAGTCAATATTCTGATGGGAACTGTGTCAGGTCACCTTTTTTACTTTGTTTTTAACATTTATTTTTAACATTATCATTGACAGCATGCATTAACATTCAGCTACAGTATGTAATGCTGTTTTTTGACTGACGGCGCTACATTATAATGGAAAACATGAATTCCAAGGGGTCATATAACTTTTGATCATATAAACATAAAGCATCACATGCCAAGGTTGCTTATGTTGCTGCTTTTCAATCTCTTGACCACTTGAGACAATCAAATTCTTATCAACTTTCCCTCTTGCACAGGTATACCCCTTATAGACCAGAGAAATTCCTACATTTTATCTAAGGATAACTTTAGTAAAGCCAGGTGTTTTTGATGATGTTTTCTTGCCAAAATGTCTTTGTGTTCTACTAATTCTATAACCAATAGGATGAAAGTAAAAAACATTAAACAAAAAACACTTCATTCTTGTTACTGCTTGTAATTAAAAAACTAATGGTAGAGTAGATAAAAATATAAAATTAATTTTAAAATAAATTATTATTTTACATTTATCTATTTTAAATAAGTGCTAATTTATTTTATCTTATTTAAAAGTACAGCAAATTACTTTTTGGGTACAAAGCATCCAAAAGACACTTACACGTGAAATAATGCATTGGTTGGTATTTAGTAGAAAATTGGTATAGTAAAAGGGTGGTGGTGGTGGTGGTGGTGGTGGGCTTTCATTTAAATGAAAGCTCACCTCTTAAATCTGCAAATGATTGGAAATTCATTCCAAATGGAACCTAAACACACCTTGCTAGTATGTATGGCTTGTGCATGGCTTTGTAGCACACAGGGACACACCAAGGTAAGATGTTGAGTGCTACAAAAAAAAGGTTGCATTTTGGTGGATTAGGCAGCCTATTACACCCTCTGTACTTTGATGAAATTTGTTTTGGGTGTATGATGCATGCCTAAGTTACAAGACTGGCTAAAGAGGCACTAAGCCTGCAATACTTACCTGTCCTAGGTATTGTAGTACACTTTCAGTAATGTCTTGACAATGTCACAGCTATGGGATTTACATATTTATAAAACTTATTCACCTTTAGAAAATGTTTGCTCATATATGCTATTTTATAGGTATGCCCCCCCACCCCCCACAAACACACACAAGGAGAACAGAGCAGGACTAGAAAAGACATTGAGAGACTCCCATAAGTGAAAATGTGATGGCCACTTCACCTTAAAACCAAACCAGTAGCTTGAGTCAAGGTCAGGGGTCTCTAAAACAAGCAGCCTTGTAAGCAATAAATCTTGTTTGTATAGCAGCAGTCAGTTTTATGAGCTTAGGTATTGGCTTATGTGGACAGTCCACAAGCCCAGGCCTACCTGATATGGGTCCACTGAGACTGTCCCTGAGATTTCCAGGCTTACTATAAACCAAGAGGCCTCGTGCTTGTAGAGTGATTCTGAGTTGTAATGTTTTTCTAGAGACTGTATATCATAACACTTTTTTTCACATAGCTGACCAATATGAGTAAAGTGGGAAATGATGTTTTTACTTACCAGATCCCCTGATCTATAGAAAAGCATCATGCCTTATATTAAAGTTTGTCCCAGTATTTCAGCAGTTAATCCGCTTAGCATTGCTGGAGCGGCTGTACCAGTATTGTGTGCCGAATATAATGACAATAACACTGGAGAACACAAGGAAATCTTAGGATTTTATGGCACACGAAGGAAGCATTTGCTGTGCTATTTTCAGGCGACATGGTGCATTGCTCCTCAACAAATGTGATACCAGAGCATGGGATTGAAAAAGACAAGGCTTTTCTCTCGCCTCTCCTACGTTTCCATTAAATCATAAAAGCAGTGTAGCAATTTCATGGCTGCAGGAAGTTTTCCAAAATCCAGATAACAAAACAAGTTATCAAAAAAAGAGGCTTTAGAGAGAGGGTTACACCACATATATCTATTTTGTTCTTTGGCAGGGATCAAGGTTGCACACATGAAAATGGACTATGCTGGTAAACTGGAAGCATGGCCAAGAACATTTAATAAACAAATGAGTCACAAGCAGTTGGTGGACTGGCTTACAGTTATAGGACTTCCTGAGAGAGCACTAAGTAAAGTCTTGTAATCTGGCCAGCGAGAGAAGGCGGTGTCGCTCATTGCTATACTAATCAGCACTTGCTATTAATTAAATGGCTTTTTTGATATAAATGTAATAGTGGAAACAGTTTTAACACAAAACTGATGTATAAAATGCTCTCAGATGATATGTCAGTCCCATCAATTGGTATTTATTTGTAGTCCGCTTCTTACATACTGTTACTTTAAAGGGCTACCGCCTACAGAGCAGATAAGTGGAGCAGTATGTACTATTTTAAAAACTCTCATCCTTGACCCACACTGTCCAGTTCTTGAGATAAAATAAAGGCCCCTCTAGCGTATCTGTGCATATTCTGTTTTTTGCAGAATCAATATATTACTTTTTTACAACATACAGAACTACTTGTAACAGATATAGTTTCTCAAAGTACTGCTCATTCTGACATCCTTACCGAGCTTTACCAAACACTAAAGGACAATCTGGTAGGTGCTAACTGAAGAGGAACTATACTTGGTGGGTGATGACCTTCTGCCACAATCAGCAAGTGTGCAGAGCAGTGTTTACTGGCAATCAGCCATGTTGAGCCAGTTTGTTGTTATTATTGAACAGGATTTATATATCGCCAACATATTATGCAGCCCTGTACATTAAATAGGGGTTGCAAACGACAGACAAATGCAGACAGTGACACAGGAGGAGAGGACCCTGCCCCAAAAAGCTTACAATCTAGGAGGTGGGGGAAGTAACATACGATAGGAGGGGAGATATGTATAAAGTTTGAAGTGACAATGGGTGAAACTAGGTTGCCAAGTCACTCCTTTAATATTGGCACAAATATTACACAAACTATCTGGCTGTTAAGTCACTGATTCATTCACAAAACTTTAGAATCCTTAAAATTTAGAAGGATACTAATTAAGTATGCAATATGTTTAAGAGGCCATCATTCCTGTACTATAATATATTTTAAAGTCATGGTATGTTTCAAAGCAATATTCTCAGAATGTATGGCCAGAAACACTGATTGCAGCTTACTAAAGCTAATATACTAAAGCTAAGTTTTTTTTCATGCTAAGAACATCTGCACAGAATATGCCTGTTGATCATACCAAGATGAACAGAAAGAAAAAACAATGTTGTTTTTCTTCTTTAAACCATCAATCCCCCTTCCACATGCCCTCGTACAGTAAAGCCACCCAGAGACAGGAAGTGTGGTATTCATAGGAATCCTGGGTAAAAATATTGAGGGAATGCCTAAAAAATAAGGCATCTCATTATAGAACCAGTATGCTACAATGACAATGACTTTTGTTGTTTTTGGGTTTAGATACATATTACCTTTAAGATTATGAAGAATGGCCTTTTCATTCTTACAAAATCTCTTACTATGTGCGCTGATAACTCTTCGACCGTATGCAAATCTGTATATCTGCACAAATGTACAACTCAGCAAAATAAATATTTAAATATTTCTTGGTTTTCCTAAGCTATACACAAAAGTGAATAATAATAAATGAGTAAATCACATCTACTAATTATGATTTTTTTCCATGCTTCTATTTATAATAGTGTCAAGCCCACTTTTTCCTACACTAAAATGTGTGATCAGTTCTTTCCAGATTAGATCATGTCATGTGTTTATTTTGTAACTATTTGTAAAGCAATCATTGTGTGTTTTACAGGGTCTTCTGTCAAACTCTTCTTTACCACTTTAAATCCTTCAAATGGATGTAGGAGCAAAACGTTTGCTCACTATATAATATATACATACAAAAGAGAGGAACTGATAACTTAAAACAAGCCAGTTTAGGACAATCACCACTTTGCGACATTATTAACTTGCAAAGAATGCAAATCAGGGGACTAAATAGCACAGTAACATACCACAACTTATGTTGGCACTCTTTTCAAATGACTCATGCAGCATCATATCATTTTCATATTGGCTGTACAGAAGTGTTTCTTGGTCCTCGTTCATGGTGGTCATCTAAAAGGAACATTTTCCTGATTTTTGATCAGAAACATACTGTAGCTGTGCTAACTGCTTAAAAGTAGTGGATACATTTCACCTGTGATTGTGTGTAAACATCTGGAAAATACACGCATGTTGGATAGACAGCTGCTACAGAAAACATACAAGGTATTGTGTAAAGGAAACCTGTACTCAGGAACAAATTTATTGCATATACAATGGTATATTAATGGCATACAGGATTTCCAAAATATGGGAACCATTACTATTTTCTGCTGTTGCTTGCTAAAACACACTAATGCAGAGCACATCAGTCCCAAAACTAAAATTCCTTCATAAGTTTTAGGTACTCTGCTACCGAATATTTGCATGTTCATGCTCCAATACAGAAACTGTTTAGGAAGTAGCTATGAATTTCAGTATGAAAACTGACATTATAAATTACATTTATTTTTGTTGTCATTATTATTATTCTAATTCATAAAGCACAAAAATATTACAGAGAGATGTACGCATATAACAAACCTGGTTACACATATACAAAGAATGATGCAGGAGAAGAGACTCCAGTTTACAATCTAAGGGAGGGAGCAAAGTATACAGTAGGTAGGGAAAATGGGAATGTGACTAATTAGTAATGGATAGGAGAGACAGGATGATCTAGATGTGTTTGAAGGTGGGTGAGTTTTGAGGACCTTTAAAATTGTTGACAGTAGGAGCACGCCTCTAGGTATGTGGGAGGAAATTCTAGTCAGCAGGAACAACCCTAAAAAAGTTTGGGAATGTGCGGAAAGAAGATTATGAGTCATTAGTGAGTGAAGAAAAATGTCCTTTGTGGCTTGGAGGAGCAGAATAAAATATTATTGTACACTCTTCCATAGACAATAATAAAAATAGTTATAAAACATAAAAAAACACATCAAAAGAAATTCAAATGCCATTGTTGACTTTTTTTGGAAAATACTAGTTGTCTGACTGCATCTGGTCTTCCGCTACATGTGTAAAGTTCAGAGCGAAGTTAAAATGCTTAATCTGCACATCTGTTCCATGTCGATGACTTGGGAAGTGCTGGAAAGGCATGACAGCCAGGGAACTAGTTTTAGAAGGAAAGATTAGCTATTGTAGTATCTATTCTTGGTCAGTTCATGGTTCAATCAATGTAATTGTTCTGTAAACTAGAGTGAATAAAGTGGACAGCTGCTGTCCTGTGTTAATAATTCTGTGCACTGACATAATTAAAACTCTTCTCTTACTATCACTGTAAAGATCTCTACTAAACAATTTAATGAGGACATGTCAGCACAAAAGAGTCATTTGTAATTGCAATTTAGATACGTTGTGTCAAATTATGAAACGTGGTTAACAAACATTCATTGCAAGCGTGAGAAGAACACAGGAGCGTGCCGTGGGTCAGCTTGGGTCAAAGATGTTGAGGGAGACTTTTGGTTACTGGACAATAGGTAAGTACTATTTTTAATCCATTTTATTCTGTAAAGAAAAAGTGGACAAATATTTCTACCTTAGTGTATCTTACCTGTGCCTTTGGAAAGAAGTCCATTTCTGCACACAATGCTCCCCTAGGCTTGCACCCCTGAAACAGGTCAGTTTTATCATCCCCTAGATACACCTCTGCCTTTAAAACTTCCACAATGATACACAAACAAGAGTACAGAGGTCAAGAAACAGCTACCATGGTTGTTTTAAAGCATCCAATTTAAAATAAATAAAAGACATAGGTTTTAAAAAACTTATTGAACGTAGGTTGTAAATGGACAAAGGAAAAAGAACACTAAATAAGAATGTGCCCCAGAGCATAATACCAGGTTTAAATTTTTTTTTTTAGGAAACGTGTAAACAAAAATTCTTGTTCTTTGCCACAGGTCATGCTCTTCATCTCTCTAGTTTTAAAGAGTAAACCCCATTATCTATAAAACATACACAATTCAATTTCATTTTAAGAGATATTCATTCAATATTCTCACTGTACATAATATTTTTTCTACAAAGTTATTTTTAAAATTGATTTTGTTTTTAAATAATATTTAATTTGGCACATGTCAGGTTCTCCAAACTAAAAATACTGTATAAAATAAGAAATCCTACAAGCATTTACAAACAGTCATTGTAAAAGTCCTGGAAGACATGGGAATATAGAGGAATCATAGAGGAATCTAGGAATCTATGTGGGGATAGGATGGTATTACTGTCGTTCTGTCCTACAAATCTACAAAAAAAGAACATGAAGAAAAACACAGACTACAACTACCTGCGTGTGAGCAGTTTAAAGATGGCCTCCAGTGTTTGGAAAACTTTGACTATATTTCAGGCATCAGAATAGGAATCAATAACAGCATGTTCTGTCTGCCTACTGTAGCAATTGGCATTATTGGATTTTAGCTAAACTAAAGAACCATTCTTTGCCTTTTAAAGTGAACTTCATGCACAACTAAACCCATTCAAATATAAAGAAGCTGAAAAAACATACCAGAATTGGCAGTCCTTATTGTTTATAGGCCTCAGGTTTTAAACCTTTTTTAGTGCCATAACAATTATTTCTGCCCACATCTTTTAACCCCAGGGTACTGTCTTTCCTGACCTTCCTAGTCTTTTATAATTAGAGCATTTTTCTATTGTACAATGTGAGTAGATGGCACAGTAACATCAATTACATTAAGCCAGTGCTTATCAACCAGGGTTCCTCCAGAGGTTGCTAGGGGTTCATTGAGCAATGAGCAGTTTGTGACCTCTCAGGTCAGTTTAAGTGACACCAACAATATTTTTGGTTATCTGCAAGGATTACATTTTTCCCATTGGTCAGCAACATAAGAGGAATTGTTCCCACTGACCACCACACTAATATATTGTAACCTATGAATATAATAGCTATAGCAGGTGATCCCTGAAGACCTGAAAGTTATTTTAAAGGTCCCCCATGTTAAAAAAAATTGAGAAACACTGCAGTAAGCTTTACATTTCCTAGTTTGAGATAATGCAACTTGTCTCCATAGCTATTATTCCACTATATCATGGGTATGAATATACTATTTCCTAAAAATGGTGCTGATGTAAAATTCTCTAGGACATAGGTCAAAGTCAACCTGTACGATCACCAGACTGTGAAACCTCAATCAGCACACTCCTTCAGAACACTGTTCAATAAATCTTCACATGTGCCTGATGCATCCCATATTCAGTATTTAAAAAATACATTTATTTTAGCTGGAAAATATAGCATGATTGTGGTAGTGCTCCCGATATAACAATATTGTGCACCTTCAAATTCAAAAATCTTTTGAATAAGAGTGAGAATGAATGATAACTGGGTCTGGGTTTTTACTATCTGGGGATGGAGATATTTAGAGTCCTTTTACACCAGCTATCTGGGGATATGCTGGAAAGAATTAGTGCTTTCACATTTGCAATAGCAAATGAGCAGCCAAAAGTGACTTGACACATTTGGAAACTGCAGCATGATTTGCCACAGCCTTGTTCTAAAAATGGTGGTCCCAACCCCTCCAATTCACTTGAACGGGAACAGATGGGACCGAAACCCGCAGCAGAATACTGTGGCTCACTATGGTTCTGAAATGACCCTTACCTGGCCCACAGTGGTAAATTTATGATATGTACACAGCCAGAAAAAATAAAGTATATAGACTACTCTACTAAAAAAAGCATTTTTAGGACTTACTTTTACTTCCTGTTCATAAAATGTTGCCAGCAGGATAGGAAGAAGACAGGTTCCCAAAGAGCAGTATAAACATGGGTTCTAACACTTACTTATTATGTTTAAAACTAAGAAAGAACTGGCTGGACATACACTTGAAAATTTTGGTGAAAAGCCTATACTGCATTTTATAAGCAAGGGCAGAATTTAAAACATTTGTAATCATAACTTGCCTGCAATGTCAGAATTCTAGTTCCATGGTAATACTATTTGGAAAAATGATTATCAGCAGCTAGAAAAAATAATATACTTTAATATACATGCCATGATTTGGTAAGTGGTGCTCCATTGCCATTTGACATATATAAATTCTGCTCTTGTGCGGTGTAGTAAAATGTCTCTGAAAAGAAATTTATCACACTTCAAACCTGTATAAAAAATCTTGTAAATTCTGGAAACCTATATTAGAAATTGTGGCAGCAGCTCCCTTTTGGGCAGAATAAGAGCCTTGATAGGAAAATGCAGCTTGCTTGCAGCCTACATTTGACATCAGTAAGAGACTGAAAGGCATTTGACCTACAGGTAACTTCCTTCTAAAGTATATCAACTTGCTTGAAGTTCCTTTTCTTTACCTTACAGATGAGATTGACTTCAAAAAATTCATCTCAACATAACTGTCTCTCTTTTTAATTGATATATATTGTATATAAGATTATATATATATATCATAAATATAATTTTTATATTTATTATCAGTGATCAAGTTGCTTAAATAATACATAAAGGGCTCTATTTCTAAAACAGGAAAGCAGATAGGCCTCTAAACATTCCCTTGTGGAAATCATCCAGCTCCATGTGTTTCAACGGCATTGATTCCCACCAGGGAATGTTTGAGGGAATGTCAGATTCCCTAAGGAAAACTTATAGAGTATAATCATTTATCACCTGGTATGAAGCTCTCCCGCCATTTTGCCTGTACCTTCTACAAATGTGCTTCTACTTCGTCCCCATTTTCCTTCTCTTCCTTCAGTTTTATTCTCCCCCACCATTCATTCTGCATAGATTGTTATTGTTTATACTCCATATATATTTTTTTACTGAAGTGCAATTTATATCTGTAATATGATTTTTTTCTCCTCCTTTAAAACTTCAGTTAAGAATATTGTAAATCAAATAATATAATGATAAAATATTGCTTTCTACAAGAATGTAGGTTCATTTATCTATTACATTTCATAATTGGTTACAAATATCTTTCCATAAATAAAAGGCTTTTACGTGTATTTTTTTAATCATTTTTATTTTATATATAAACTTTCTGAAACACTTTTACATAAATTAACTCCTCTGAGACTAATATTTGATGTACAGTAAATTGTAATTCCTATAAAAATCCATAAACAACTTGTTTCACATAATTTACAAAAAAAAAAAAAAAAAAGGAAAAAAAGGAAGAAAAAGGAAAACAGATTCCTTTGCTCAAACTTTAAGATAATTCTACTTGCAATAGTTTTTTTTTTCAAGGCAGACCATGTCAGCATTGTAAAATCTGTATGTAAAGTCACATGGTAGCGTAAGTCACTTGTGCCAATTAATGTCCTTGTTTTTTTTTTCATTTTTTTGTAGAAAGCAGCACGTTAAAAGCGGTTGAATTGTCTATAAACAGTAATTTTGCTCCACGTTTCAAAATTAACATTGATATATAGCACATCCTATGCAGAGAGAAAGAGAGAGAATCGAGAAACTACTCTTTGTAAGCAGAGGTCGACATTTCAATAATATTCAGAAACACTGTACACATAATTTGAGTTTTAGATACAGTGTCTGGATGAACGTACATACAGCCTAATGCAAAATCTATAGGCTTTACTCTCCAGTCCAAGTGCAGTGATATGCATATGTAAACATATTATCTTAAAGCAGATCACCTTTAAGGTCATTCATAAAAACAAAGGGGTTTGCCAATAGCAGGTTTCCATTCCCCAGGAAGGCTCTTCTTTTTTACTTATTTTCTGATAGAGTCCAGTACAGATTGTGCTACAGAGAGGATATTTGAGCCAGAGTGTAGCGTAGGCTCAAATCGCTATGCAGCAAAACAGTTTCCGTCTCCCTTTCAGAGGAAGCACATGTGTTATGTCTCTTTGGCAGCCTCTGCAAGGCCAGTGTGTTACCTTTTTCCAATCTCGCTTTGTCTGAGAAACTGTATATTGTAAGAGCTGTCTGCTAACTCAGGGTATTGCTCCACAGAGAGTACATAGTACCCATCATATCCTTGTACTTTCCCAGCACTAAGAATTTGTCTTTTGTCTCCTTCAGTCCACAACCTAGCACCCTCTTCCCCATCTCTCACCCTCTGCTGTTCCCTGGCCCAGGCATGGGAGAGAGCTCTTTGTCTTGCTTGCTCCAGGATTCGCGCTTTCTCCTCATCAAGCGTCATGCCGTAGCGTACATGCAAGGCAAGAGCCCCGTACTGCATTTCCACATCTGCAAATCTGCGAGTTCTCCCATTCACAACTGTGGTGGACTGGGACACTGTTACATTGATGCCATTCTCCAAGGCTTTACGTCCACTGGTCAACCTCAGGGTGCCAAGATCACTTTCAGGGGTGATGGTTTTGATGAAGTAGTGGGTATCCCTCCCTTCAATGGTAAAATGAAGATTTTCCAGGTAAAAGGCATTATTTAATACTGCTGCAACCTTGATGCAGTCCTCATTAGCAATATTGAGCACATTAGTAATGACTTTGCCTTCATTAACGGCCAGCATGACCCCTTTCCCGATGAGTGACTTCACTGTGGCAAACCACAGCCAGGATTTCTCCTCTCTGGCCTTATTTCTGCTTATGTGAATCTCTGGAATTTTCCCCAAAGCCAAGAAAGATTTTGCTTGTCTTAACACTTGTTGCTGCACTCCAGAAATAGGCTGGAAAAGAAAACAGTTTATTTATTAAAAAATACATTTAAATTCATAAAGTAATACAAATGTTTTGCATTTTGGACATGTATTTTCTTGTTCAAAGTCACAATAAGCTGTCACTTTCTTGTGGACTTTTATTAATAGTCAATAGGATTGAGTCATTTGACACTTCAAACCTTTTATCATTTTCTGTCTATCATAGTGTTTGACATTAATCTTTGTAAGTTAAAATCAACATCAAGAAAGACAAATACATTTTCTTAAATCAGTTAAAAAAAAAAATATTGGTATATTAAGTATACATATGTATATATATGTTTATCAGTATATTACCAAACTGCTTCTTATTTACAGAACCTTCAATTATTGGCTGGGCTTTAGGGAAAAAGTTCAGTGAAATGTAAGGCAGCATTCAATAAATAAATAAATAAATGAACTGGACTGACGACCAAGATGGTTTTTTGACAATCCTACAGCTCATTGTATACACTACATTGTGTTTACCTGTGGCATAGCTTAGAGATCAGGATAATACAGTCCAGTAACTCCAACAAGGAAAAAGCAGATGACACATCACAAGGAGTTTTTCTTAGCACAAGCTTATCATCTCAGGTAAGTTAACCAATTACCATATAGTGTAATAATACAAATGCTGGAAAGAAAATGCAGCCTTTATACTTTTAATGCTGCAATTCCATGCTACTTTTCTATCTCTACTTTTTCTTTATTTTCTTGTATGTGATGTGTGTAATGTTTATATTGTGGAAGATGCTGGGTGATCAGACATTTTGACAATTTACTTGTCTGTAACTGTACCCATGGATAATATACTACAGAAAAAAATAATAATCTGTATAAACCAAAATTAAGATTAGAAATACTGCTCTTGAAGGGAAGCTATAAAGGTTTTGAGTACATTTATATTTAAGTTTTTTTTAAAGGGTTTACCATTATCAGGGAGTATCATTTTTTTCCAGACAAGGTTTTATATTTGTTTTTCCAGTTTTTGTACATTACAAAAACATCATACACAACTAAGGATTCCCACAGCACAATGGGTTACCAGAGTAAACAGCAGGCTAAATTACATTGCTCTTCATTTTCATGAGGGGCCTTATATTATAATTGGATTTATTACCACCTGGTAAATGATTCGATCACTGTATATTTACCGGTTTCATTATGCAGTAGAAAAGACTGTAAAGCTACATGAATCCTTCTGTGTTAAAAAGTCCAAACCTGCTTGATGCCTATTTGCCTCTTATTTTCAGACAAGCACAATACATAGGAAAACTCATCTAAATTGACCATGTTCACCACAAAAATGCAGATATGTGAATGTGGCGCTATGAGATTCACTGTTCATGTACGTGTACAACAGCGGTATCAGTTTCCCAAAAATAGTGAAGGTTTTTTTTGGATGACAGCAAACAGTTTAAAACAAAAATCAATAACCTCTTTCTGACAAAGAATCTGAAACAAAAACTTGTCCAGTAGCCATCAGATTCCTTTTTGTACTTATTCACACTATACAGTGAACATAAAAGGTGGAATCTCATTGGTTACAATTTTTATAAGAAAAAGTATTCCTTTAGATGAATAATATTTTACATAAAGTCTCATGCTGTGTGTGATTGTGGATCTGTTCAGTTCTTGTGGAGTTAAAGGACTCGGAATTAATGCATGGTTTCGGGGGACTGTTCACATTTGTTTTATTGTCAAAGTTTGATGGATAGTTCCCTCTGTCCCTGGTGCTAGTAGCCTGGAGCTAATGAAAAGCCCTGCAAAGTATTAACGCCAGTCACTTTTTTCTTAGTCATTAGCACATAATACATGTATCTGTTCACCAATTAAACTGACTGTCATCTGGAAATCTGCAATTAAATTTAACACCGATATTTCATTTTCCGACAAGTGAAATTAAAGCTGCCACTGTTCCCCACTGGCACTTTGCTTTTATACTAGCCAATATGGCATTTTCTAACATCTCAGCAAATGGTTACATTAAAAAGACATTGGACTGTGTGTAAATAAAGTCAATTTTTTCTCTTTCTAAAAGTCATTTTGCTCAGTGCAGATGACTGCAACTTCCTATATCCATTTTACATGCATAATACATGTATTTCTTATGGCTGCAAATGAACATTTTACTACCATGATATTACTAGCGTTTTTAATGAAGAGGGTACAAGGCTGATCAATGCCACATAAAAGATGGAAACTGTTTGAAATTTTTTTTACATTTTTTAATTCAAAAGTGGGCACATCCTGGAACTTTCACTATAGCAAATTATAGGGGACGCCAATTGCTGAAAAGCCTTCTTTTGCTGTTCACGAAAACTGCAATTTCAGTTTGATATTTTCAGCCTAATCATTCCTTCAAGCACCATTTATCAGCATAGACCGTCTTTCATGGCAGTGTGAACTACATGTGAACTTAGCTAGTGACTAGAGATTTGGAGGCATGAGGAAGTTCATTCAGTCTCAGCATCCGCAGATGAATTCAGGATGCACTGGATTTTTTTGACCAATGATCAGGCAGGTAAGTATGTTTTATTGCAGAAGGAACATCACCTGTCCCTTTGTGCAATACAAACCTGCCTAAAAACCAAGCTGGGTGATCTATTTTCACATAAGCAGACTCAGCTGTCATTATGAAAGTTTGCAAAAATGTGCACAAATTGTGAAATATAGAAATGCTGTGCTGGAAGAAAACAAAACTTTTGTAAGCAGCCCTGTCAGTTGTATATAAGACATGTTTATGTCTATTTAGATTATGTCTATGTAATTTTAAAGGAAGAAATTAACTGCAAAGATTTTGTCAGTCGGTGTTGATCACTGTCACCATACATAGGCCCTGGTTTCCCATCTTTTATGGCAGGTGAATTTAGAAAAGACTTGGTGGCCCTGATTTATTAAAGTTCTCCAAGGCTGGAGAGAATACACTTTCATCAGTGAAGCTGGGTTTTCCAGCAAACCTGGAATGGATTTCCTAAAAATCAAGCTATTTGTTAACAGATGTTTTCAATCCCGGACCAGATCCATTCCAGGTTTGCTGTATCACCCAGCTTCACTGTTGAAAGTGTATTCTCTCCAGCCTTGAAGAACTTTAATAAATTAGGGCCACCAAGTCTTTTCTAAATTCACCTGCCATAAAAGATGGGAAATGGACTGACTTAAGCAGTGACGATAATGCAACCTGGGGTCCTCTTCTCATGCTAATCCTTGTGAAACATCTGTAAATTTCTAGCAATATGCAATGCAAAGCCATCTATTTTCACTATGTATTGCTTTTGTACACATAATGAGAAATAAATAAATCCCTATAGACATTGTGGACATTTGCTAGCTAACATGAATGACTTTCCATTAGGCTAAATCTACTTTATTTTAAAACACTTAAAAAAATACCTATACAGCTTTTGTATACCGGTACACCTCTTACAAAAATGTTTCGAACCAGACATTGTGGCAGAAAAGAGGCAGAATATGTAAAAACACCTATAAAAGTCCCTAAACATTCATAAACACTAGCAAAAGCAAATGAATAGCCAAAAACACGTTTACACCCCCCCCCCCCCCCCCATACATTTCAATGGGGGAATGTTGAGCATTTCTAGGCATTTTCAAATGTTTATGGGCAGTACACACATTTATGAGCCTTTTATCACAATTTTTTGCAGCCCAAAAAGGCAACACCCAAAAATTCTCTAGTGTAAAGCCACTTTTAGAGGAATGGAAATTCCAAACATGGGCCTTGTAAACACTGAGTTTTGCAACTAGAAAACAGTCTGTGTATAGCATAAGCACAATTAGTGACGTACCTTGTGTGAACTTGTCAAACCTTACAAATCAAATAATCTAACTTTATTTAGGTACATGTATTTATCCTCAAATTGAACCCTATGTTGATGAAAGGCTCTGAATTACAGTCTAAGACTGAGCTTTAATGTTAACATTCAACCTTGCCCCCTTCCCAGGACTGAGCCTCACATTACCATTAATAAATCCAATGCCAAAGATTCATCATCTGCCCCAGTCAACATTTAGTCATTCACCTTCACATGAGTGAAATCCATTCTACCATTTATCAGACTAATGCCAAATCCTTAACATATAACCCACTCACTACTTAACCCTGTCTCCTTCCTAGGACTTAGAACCTTTTTCATGATTTCAATGCCAAAGCTTTGACATCAAATTAAATTAGTGATAGTCATGCCTTCTTTTCAGGAAACAAACCACAAATATTAGAAAAATTTATACCAGGGGGTCCATGGCCCTGCTTCTTCATATGACTAAGACCCATGTCACCATTCATTGATCCAATGCCAGAGCTTGAACATTTACTTTCAGACTGGCCATGGGTTTCAATGCGGTTACAACTTCGTCATGCTGATGAATCGCTCCCTTGGGGAGGATGCTACATGTAGAATTTCCCTGGGGCAGCCCAATAGAAAATAAACTGGGGTGTCAGTAACTAATTATTATAGACTTTGTAGTGAAGGTGCTAGAATAGGTCTGCAAACTATCTCCTTATTTCAATCTAGTGAGAAATGTTTTTGTTGCTAGGGGTGTGAGGATCAGCCTTGAAATTATAGCATCAACTTTGCTGCCATGTTACAATATGTATGGATTACCTCATACATGTCAAAAGCTAATTTGTGGGTGGTCACAGATGTAAGTTGCTTTGTCCCTTATCTTCAGTGTTTTCAATACTATGTGATAAACTATGTGCATAACAGATAACAATAATAATAATATAACTTACAGGAACATCATCCCATTGCTGACTCTTCAGAAGTTCGTAGGAGGGCTCATTTAAATCAAGTTTGGGAGCTGGAAAACCAGGAATTGAATTGTGTAGATAGAACCCAAATGTCATCAGCCAGCTGTTAACATCTAAAAGAGCAGATAAATAGAATCACTTTTCAAGAAAACAACATGCACATATGTTTAGACATAATGAATCGTTTTTAAAATTTACAACAAAACACTTTCAGGATCAGCATCTGTAACACAAAAATATGTTCAGAGTTGAAATAAAGTAAACGTATCATTCTAAATTCAAAACCTTAGTGCCAATATTTTAAATGATTCTTTTTTTTTCCATGGATAAAGTACTTGCCACCCTTAATTTGACCTTGCACCACTGCATTCATGCAATGGTCCTGATTTAATAAAGCTCTCCAAGGCTAGAGAGAATACACTTTCATCAGTAAAGCTGGGTGATCCAGCAAACCTAGAATTGATTTATTGAAAGTAATTTGCTATTTGCTAGCAAACATTTTGAATTCTGGACCAGATCCAATTCAGGTTTTCTGGATCACTCAGCATCACTGATGAAAGTGTATTCTCTCCAGCCTCGGGGGGCTTTAAAAATTAGGGCCAAAGTCTGAGAGGATGTCAGCCTGCCATTACAAAAAAGAAGAAGAAAATGTTAAGTGGCTATGCACTTCCAGCAGCATATCACTTTGCTACCTATTATTTCAGCCTAAATTGCTATCCAAGCATAGTGTTTTTGGTAACACAATATGAAAAAAAAATCTTGGGCATAGTCCTAATTATTTATTGTATGTGATCGCATACATGCCACTTTCTTCGTGCAGGCCATTAGGAACACACACATAGCCGTGTCATTTCTTTGACAAGACAATCTACACTTGGACTCATCAAAGGGAATAGTAAATTGGCATTTCCTACAGGCAGGCTACAAGCAAAGGCTCAGGTGGCAGATAGCTCCTCTCTGCATTTCCTATCCACCTAAGGTTAAATAATTTGTGATAAACTTCTAGTGAAAGGAATGGGAAGCTGCTTCTTTCCAATACACTTTTGTCAAGAGGAGGGCATCTCATTTCTATGGTTAATAGAGAGCATTCTCCCCACTGTCGTGTGAATTAAAGAAATTCTTCAGAAAGGAAACACGTGGACAGAGCTGACTGCCAAGAAGCTGAGAAATTCTCATCTCTACATAGCATTTTATTCAATTATCCGCCCTTCACAGCAATGCACAGTAAAGGTGAAAATCACTTATGGAAGTAACACAGCACAGCATAACTTGAAGGCAAAAGAAGTGCCCATGTCTTTTCTTCTGAGCTATTAAAATTAAAGGTTAGCCTATCATTATTATAGATGAATTTAAATAAATTATTAATGAAATGGAAGACATTACTTGTAGGACTCTTTAAAGTAATGGTTTTAGTACCTATAGTTGGGAGAATGGCAGGAGATTAGAAACACCAGTTATGTTTGTCAGATACCTAAAATTAACAACTATTTCCAGCCTAGACTACAGTCAATTTACTGGAGCTGTGTGTAGGTATGCTATATGTGGACTCGGTAGTGGTCATAACTCCCTGTAAAGTGACAACAGCAGAGTACAGGAGCAGCAGAGTGAGAACAATCAGTTGATAGGGTCTGACGTCACTAAAGGTTTCTGATTGCTATGAACATTACAAGGGTTGTATTTTAAAGGGGAGTAATAAAAATAAAAAAAAATATAAAAAAGCAACACAATCATTGTTTTGGGCTTTATTAAAAACAGACTCAATTAAAAAGTTAGACCTGGTCACAGCATCTTTTTATGTGTTTTCATGTGTTTTTCTATCATACCTGTCATCTTTTTTTCTTAAACTCAAGTTTAAGTTAGATGACAAATCTATAAATAAATGGTGTGGGAAGCACAGGTTAGTATTGCTAGAAGCAACTACGTAGCCAACATTTTTTTAAGGGCAGTAACGAGAGTGAAAGTGAATGTCAAGTAATTAAATGGAAGTTATGGGATTTTTTTGTTTTTAATAGTTAATACTATAGATTTATGTCAGATTTGAGGAAGATCTGGAACGTTTAACCAACAGAGAAAGTTGGTCATGTCACATATTAGGTGAACAAAAAACACTAATTAAAGGGCTGCTATTGCAGATCTGTTTCTAAAAATGCTAGTTTCTTGTCTGTCATAGTACTTGGCGTTGATGCTTTGAACTTGAAAAGTGTAGAAGTCCATTTGCTGCATACTTGCCCCAGGTCATTGACTAAAATTACTGACCATAGATAACCAGGCTGCTAGCATTTTTAGAAAGTGATCAGCTCTGGCATCTTATATATTTCCCTCAACGATTTCCCTTTAATTCTTTTAGGGGACCTGACTTGAGAGGTTTAAAGCAATCAAATCTCCAAATTCCTACAGCAGGGCAATAATAAATAACAAAAAGTTAAGCTTATATTTAACAGTTCAGACAATTATCTACCTGCACATTTCAGCCTTTTCCCCAGAAATCTAAACTAGAAACCTCATATATCATTTAAATAGTTGCCTGGGGCAAACTGTCTGCAGGGTTAGATTTGTGCATCAAATTATGAGCCATTAATCTGGTAGAAAAGGTAGTGTTATTAGTCTGGGAAAAACATACAGGTGCTAATTAAAGTTTCTGCTGTCATTTACTAAGCTGGGAGCCTTATTTCATTGAGGGCAACTCCTACAGCATGAAGTACAAGAGGACTGTGCAAGTCATTGGCCGACTGTACCCAAGTGATGTTTAGGAATACCTCTAGTAATACTAAAGTAGCTGCAGGTCAATTACCAGGGAATTATGTCATCCTGTAAAATCAATTATTTAATCCCCCTGGATTTATTTATCTCATTAGAAGAAATGACATCCAAAAAGGCAATTGTCTTGATGTAAAGGAACAGCTTGCTATAAAACAACATGAGCATAGATTTTGAATAGAAGGCAGACTAAGCACTACAGATTTGTACTTCCTCCAAGAAGCAATTTGCTTTTTTAGTTTATTTAATTATTAAACACTTTAAAGCTACACTGTAGAAGAAGCATGAAGTTAAAAGAAGCCTTACCTTTCCAATCACCTGTGTTTTCAAACACCACAAATCCCGTTCCCCAGTTGTTTAAGATTTTAATACTTCCATGTCTGTTGAATACCCACTCCCCCTACCACATGCTGTGGTTTCTTCCACCTACTTTTGTACCGAGGTTCAAGCCAGAGGTAAGAAATTTTGCATATTTTAGGGTGAGCAGATATTTAACACATCCAAAAGCGTGGCATTACTCTAGTGATCGAGGTGCATTTGAGAACATGGGGCACCACAGGCTAGGTTTGTCTAAAAGTAAGGTTATGGTAATTTTAGGCAACTGTATCCCTATTTCTAATTGAGATTTCTAATCTATTTCACGTCTAAAAAAAACTACAAGAATCCTAATGGCTGGCACAAACAGTAACTCATTTGTCCCTTTTTGTTTGCTTTTCCAATAAAATATCTATCCATTTTAACAACTGTAAATAATACTATTTAGTGCAAACTCGGGATCAGTGGATCAGGGTTAAAACCTAACTGCTATATCTAACAAAAAACAATACTTTGGTATACAGATCATTTACAAAGTTTGGTTTTGTCAAAAACACATCCTAATATTTTTGACATTTTCAGTGAATAATGTCCAGTGGTTTGCGTGTCACTGTGATTTATGAGAACTGGTAAACATAGTTATAACAAATCTTTAAAAGAACTATGGTGCTTTTAATTTTTTTTTTTTACTGTTTTAGTTTTTTTTAATTTCTTTTAAGACTTATGTATCAATAAACAAGCCAATCAGTCCAAATACTTTTTTGTATTTCCTTTTTCAGCTTTGCAGCCCTAAACTGAAGTACTTTCTGTAATATATTTATTGCTGTCTGATACTATACTGGGGACAGACAGCAATAAAAACCAGACATATCTTCTAGCCATTCCCCATATCAGCTTAAATCTCAACAATATTTTATGCTTATTTACCCCAAAAATATCAGTTATTTTAAGTGCATGCTACTGTAATATATGAACAATGTTATTCTTCTTACAATAAGCCTAAAATAAACCTTACCAATTCAAGTATATGATGAATACATATATATTTAAAGATTTCCTTAAGTGATATATTATTAGTTAGAATGATCAGAACAGATTCAGAGATATAGGCATCTAAAACTGAATGCAAATTTTGACTTTTTCTATTTCAGTCTGCCCTTAATCAAGGATCTTTAGAAGTAAAGAAAATGCATAACATTAAATTACCAACATGAAGGCTTGGAAGACAGGGTTGGATCAAGTATGAACTTTAAGGGACAAGTCTAAATATTACCTGCCTACATATCTAGATCTACTGATGATTTTGACATTTTTAATGGAGGCAAACTCTGCATATGCATTCTTAGATTGGATGCTCAGTTTTAAGTATCTATATATTATATATTTGATATTACCTGTGTAATCCTTGATATCATAAAGTTTACTGACAGGGTTGTTGTTTTTAAACATATATAAGTTGAAGGGAGCTGGGTCTTTGCCAATCTTTTTCCATATCTCAATATCAGGCGTAGTCCAGCGCCCAGCCAAAATATCATAGTCCCTTTGCCCAAAATGGACAAGCTTTGTAAGTGGATCATATAGGCCTCCATGAAATCCTATCACCATCTGGAAGTCAGGATTTGAATCGAAATAAATTTCACCAAAGGCAGTATACTGGATATGTTTAAGCATAAGACCGTTGCTACTGAAAACAGCTAGGGGTGAGCCATTGTTGTCTGATGCAATGTAAAACTCTTCCCCACTGCTAATCTCCATGGCAAAAAGATGTCCTTGAAGGTCATAATAAAGACATGTTATCTCAGAGCTGGAATGGTTATATACATGGGTTATTCTTGATGGATAATTAAGGTCAGCATAAAAAAATTGAAGATGTTTTCCAAGACTTGTTTTCCTGGATATTCTACGGCCAAGCCCATCATATCGGTATATTACAGTCCATCCACTGCCTTTGCTGTAAACTCTGGTGAGAAGGCCCTTAGAGCTATATTCAAAGATCTCTGTCCCTCTCTGTCGCAGGAAGCCATCTTCATCCATCCTGTACTGCACATCCCCAAGCCTTGTTATCCTGTCTCTCAGATCATAGCGAAGAGGAGTCAACCTTCCACTGTTACTTGGGTTCAACAAATGAAGATTACCATTTAGATCATAATTGTATCTCCACATAATCTTTTCATTCAGAAGAACAGTTTGAAGTTGGCCATCACCATCATACTCATATGCATATTTTGTTGTATTTGCAAAAGGTCCAATTTTAATTTCCCTTTTAGTAACTCTTCCCATGCTGTCATACTGTACAGTGAGTCTATACATTTCTGACCTCAGGACATCATAACGAACTTCCCTAACCCGGCCATGGGCATCAAAGTGTTTGGTGTATGTCATTACTGCTGTGGAGATTACCTTGATGACCTCATAATGAAGAACACCAAATTTTCCAAACTGGTCCATTTTCCCTGATATGTCATCAAACTGATATAATTCTATAGGTAATGGAGTTTCGTTGATCACACCCTGCATGCTCGTGATTCTGAAGTTATTATCATAGCTGTAGTCAAATCTTGCATTAACCATGCCATCTTCACTGAAGCGGAATATCTGTCGATCAATCAATGGGCCAATCTGCCGGTATCGAATAGTGCAAATGAATCCGTCACCTTGTAGATTAACTGTTTTAAGTACCCCTGCAGTCTCATCATATGTAAAACTAACTCTTGTGCTATCATAAAGAACTTCTGAGACTTTTGTTTGTCTTTTATATTTATAGAGAACACGACGCCCAGTCCCAAGAAAAGCAGTTTGTAATAACAGGCCTTCCTCGTTGTAATCCATTATAACAGAAGCATTGCTTTCAGGGGGATTATATATGTTTCTATAATAACCAATTGAACGAATTGTTTGCATCGTATGTCTGGCAACGCTGGGCATAGTGATGGCTGATAACCGGTCCAACAAGTCATATTCAAAAATGTACTGTCGTTGACTGTGAAGTAGCAATACCATAGTCTGCAGAAAAAAAAGGAAAAAACAAATAATAACCTCCATGATGAATAAAATAAACATACAGAATAAATAAGTGCTTATTTTTTGCAAAATACCATTAGGCTTTTCACTCGAGAAAATAATTCTCTCTTTTAATTGAATCATCCTTGACCCTACATGTTGTTTGCAATTCTCTGCTTAATTTAGTGGATGTTTTATTGTATCATTTTCTGCAATTAGTAGCAAGAGATTTATAATGTGTTGCTTGTTTTGATTGTGCCATTCTTTTGTCAAGCACAAACAGCCAAGAAGCAGATTGTCAATGGTTATGGGCAAGTCATATGTAATAACTGAGACAGAAGTGATTCTGCGGATGGTGCCAGTATTTCAACAGGATGCTGAGGGTGCTGTGACTGGTTAATTAGAACTAACTATGTTCACATATATTTTCATAATATAGGTTTGACTTACTAGCCCATGCCTTCAATAAGTCTTTTCAATGAGCTAGGAAAGAGAAATCTCTCACCCATAAAGTTATCATTTACTGAAGATGCTGCCTTATAGATTGACAATGAGTACCGTTCAGAATCATTTCACGGACTGTGTCCTCACCCTCCCTCCTCCTGACATAGTGCTCGGGCCATTTTCTATAATGATGTCTCTTGACCAGAAGCAGGTTGCAGCTGTTTTTTAAATGCTAAACTGCCTTTCACGCTGACAAGAGGCATGGCCATGACTATATTCCCTCTGTTCGTACAGTCCTCATTATTTCACTTTCAAACACAGTTTTGTGACTTTTGGTACCATCACAGAGATACCTACTGACATGTGTTGTTGCTTTTTTGTGCCATTTGGATTGGGTCAGTTAATTCTCTTCCACCAAGGGGTGTGCTTGGCATGTTTAGTTATTATATTTCTGTGCCTTTTGCTCAGCAGGGGGAATTATGTTAAGTTGTGACAGATTGCAGGGTTTTGGAACCACACAGATGGATACTGTGTATGTTAATAGTTGTAGATATAGACTAGGAAAGCTGGTTACACAAAGCACCCTGTACGGCTAAAGCAATCTTATATATTTTGCAATACATTATGCTATTTTCTGCATGGAAAAAAGATACAGTTTACTGTTTACTCTGTTGCCACTTCAATAGTGATATTCCCTAAATAGCTTTGCAAAAGTCTATTTAAAGTCAAATAATATTAGCATGGCAAATGGGGATACTTAATTTCATTTTTTTCACTTAGCCTGGCATATTTTTCATTGCTGTGCTAAATAAAAGTAATCCTTCAAGAACAAGACTGTATAATTTTGATATATAAAACAAGAACAATGTAAAATTACGTTGGGTGTTCTACAATCACAGCATAAAGTATGCATAAAGCTAAAGTTTTATAATATGGATATTTATATTTGCACGTACACAAGGTAAGCTTTTTTTTTAACTAGGAAAAAACATCAGCAGATGGAGGCACCCCCTCATTGTTCATTCAAGTCTTAACATATAAGGAAAGAAGCAGCAATTCCAAGACATTGCTGATGCTGTGTTAATAATTTAAAAAGCTCTAATTAAAAGTCTCTAACTAGAAAAGTACAAAAAGAAACAAGATTAACTAAAGCAGTTCTGATCAACCAGTACAATTATCACTTATGTGCACAGTCTGGAAACTGGTATTTATGGTATTTATAATACAAAGTTAGAAAAAGACAAAAAAAAATTTTCCTTGGTAGCAAATCATAGCTCATCCTCTATTGTCTAGATAGTCAAACATATAATGTGATTGGTCACAATTTGTTTCTAATTTATTAGGACAAATTGTGTTTTACTAGCAATAACAGACCAAGTCAGGCCAACCACACAGTTAGACAACAATGCAGTCAAGGCTTGTTTAGATCTGTGCACTATGGTTGTTGTCTTGCATTGTTCCTGTATAATTATAGACAATGCTACAGTTGAGCACACGGTCTGCAGGTGTCTGGATGTGTTTTAGATAGAGCACATGAGCACAATTAGCAATGCTTTGCAATACTTAGTATAGTATTACTTGGAATACTTTATAAAGCCTTAGAATATTTTTTTAGGATATATACAGTAAAACTGGCATCTAATAAGTTTTTAGTTATCCAAAAATCACCTTTTCTAGGTATGTGTAGCTCCACATCTTTCCATCTGCAAATGACCTTGATACAATCCTACCCTGTCCATCATATTCAACTCTTTCACTGGTTGACCCACGCTGAATGCTTGCAATCTGTCCGGTCGATGAGTAAGTGACATTGACAGCCATGAAGTTGGTGCCGGGCAGCCAGAGCGTGGGATGGCCAGCGCTATCATAGGTTATCTTCAAGGTGAATTTTCGATGGTCATCATAGATCTTTTCTGTCTTCATGGTTCGATCATAGTCAACTGAGAGAAGATTTCTGCCATTTACCTTTTATAAAGCAAACAAGAAGGTTCAATAAATCAAAATGCTGAGAAACCAGGCCTTTATTACTTCACAAACTTCCAGCTTTTTGTTTAGACACTATTAAAGATGATTGATTTCCTTTGCCAGTAAATTAATTTAGCAACTACTTGGTATAAGTGTAAGGCATTAGACTAACTGCTGTTTTAAAAGGTTTCATTAAACACAGAGACAGCCTGGCATTTATTCAACCTCTTCTAAATTGAGGTCTTTGGATTGTAGTCATCTGTTAAAAAAGACTAACGTGTATTAATTGAAAAGTTTCATAAGGAAGCTTCTCTTGCACAAATGTAGTGTAGGGAGCTTTAGACTAGTCAGTGCAAATGCTCATCACCCACCCACCCAGCCTGGGAAAAGCCCCCGAATAGCTAGGAGCTGCAGCAGCTGTATGCATCAAACTTTATTGTCAGCAATGACAGCAGACAGAGACAAACTATCTTCTACTATAGAACAGTGTAGAATGAAAAATAACTTGTCACATATTATTGATGCTGTGATCTTACTCAAATATTGTGATTTACAATTAAATGCATAAGCAATTTGTTTTTCTTTGAAAAGCACTCTAAACATATAATGCGTAGGTTTATTTGTCATTTTTTCTGCAGGAGAAGGACTTTAATGGCTATATTCATTTTTCAAGGTCAAAAGAGTCATAAAGCATATTATAATTGCAATCATTCACTTGTCAAAAAACAGTGCAACCGGTTTATTTTACAGTATCTAAATTGCCGTAAAAGCTGTTTATATTTTTTGTTTTTTTGTCTGCTTGGGTGGATTGCCTGGCATAATATTTTTAGAGTTCAGCTATTTTATGTATGAGGCTTGAAAACAAATCAGTGTCACACTGCAGCAGCCCTAACAAATCTAGGATAACTAAAAGTAAATGGACTGACGGTTCTATTTATTTATTATAGAATATTTAAAAGTAGATGAATCACCTCTTCGTCACTCAAACCCTTCAACTCTCTATTCCCTAAATAAAAATAATAATATGTCAAAAAACATATCATATTTTTTAATGATGTAATAAAAATATTAAAATAATATGATTAAAGTAACACAGGAATAATGTTTACTAATAGCATGGGTTGAAGTTTTACAGTTGCAGGTAATATAACTTGAATATTTAAAAGGTTTGGAATTTTTTCATGCAAAGCTAATTTTGAAATAGCTTTTTTGAACATGCTAGCTAATTAGGGATACCCACCAACATGGAACATGTTAGGATCAATATACATATCCAATATTCAGAAAAAATGCATTTTGTTACAATTTGTAACTACTTTAAAGGGGAGCATAAAGTGTATTTGATTTATTTTTGCATGCTTTACTGATATACAGACACCATCAGATGAAAAGTCAATCAGCCAAAGCTCAAGGAACTACTACCAACGTCTGGAGGAACCCTGGTAGAGAATGGTTGATCTAGACCAGTGGCTTTCAACCACTGTGCAACGGCACACTAGTGTGCCTATAAGATCTTCAGGTGTACTGTGGGAATTTATCCAATTACCTTTGTCGAGTGTCTGTGCTGTAGTGACTGACAGAGTAATGTAATACTCTTCCATGTCAGTGGGTGGCAGTAGGTAGCTTAATTGCCTTGTTTATTCTTAGAGACAAGAGCATTGGCTACAGAGTGTCATTTTGTAATATTTTTGATTTGAGGGGTGCCGCAGGATTTTTTAAATGTAAAAAATGTGCCGCGTTTTAAAAACGGTTGAAAAACACTGGCCTAAATAATGCCAGTTGTCCTCAAACCAAAAAAACAAGTGGCCTCTGTTTAATTTACTGGAGGTGTAAAAAGCTCATAATGTGCAGTCTAAAAAAAGTAACTGAAAATTAGGAAAAATTATTATTCAACTGTGCATGACTAAAATTCAACTTTAAATATAAAGCTTACTCTGAGTTTCCGTCCAAAAACATTAACTTTTCCTTGAAGTTGTTCTTTCCTGAACCTCCACTCCACTAGGTTATGTCCATTTTCTCCTGGAAGTGTCATGTTTCTCTTTGTCACTGTTGGATTAGCAGGTCCAGCTAAAATATGAGGCTCCGTCTGGAAATGCAGATCTAGGCCATTACCATACATAATTCTGATTGAACCATCATACCCAACTTGATAACTATTTCTCAGCTGATCTGTAAGCATGAAGAGATAAAAAGAGTTAAAGACACAATAATAACACCAACAAAATGTATCCTACATAAACTAATCAAAGGTAAACATAAAATAAAGAAGTCTGAAGATGTAGATCTTTAAAGTGATTTAGAACTACAATAAGAGCAGCTCCAGTGAATATGTGGGAGCACTCCCTTAAAGCTGAAGTTTAATCTGTTTGTATTTTGTCTTTCTTGGTTCCTCCTTTTATCGTGCAGAGGCAAAAAGGTTTAGTAAAACACTTACATTTTTATTATAAATTTATATCTGCTTTTGCAAACCTAACAAATCACAGCTGTTGAGAAGAGTCAACTTGCTGTTTTAAATCATTTTTAATAAATATTACAGCACCCATAAGTACCCCTTTCATGATTCCTCAGCCCTGATGCAAGCTAGGTGTGGAATCTTGGGAAAAGTTGCAAAAGATCTTGATGGGTGGATGCAATCTGGAGGGTTGGGAGTTCCTAGGCAGGCTGCATCCCCAAATGTGATACTGAGACCCCATGATTAAAAATACTGATATGTATTTAATGAAGAGGGTGAGCCAGGAGGAGTCAGACTGGGAGTAAAGGGGTATATGATCCTGAATGTCCTCCATTGAGAAAATCAGGGTTCTAACTAATTTATTGAAGTTTATAATGCACAATGTGAGAAGCTTACAATGTGCTTTAAAACAGAGCAAGTAATTAAAGAACAAGAGAAAAGCCTGAAGGTAATGCTGGAGTTCAGCCCTAAACGTTTAAACTTTTTAGTGTACAATGGAATACCAATGACATACACAAAAGGGCAAACAACAGCTCTGATTTTCAGCAATTTTCTACTTTAGGATACAACTAACACTCACGCAAAGAACTTGTGAGCTAATGAGAAAATAATGAACCAGTTTTCTCAAAGATAAAATGTAAAATGTAGGTTTTTACACAATTTATGCATTTCATTTGTCTTTCACTTCATAGCTCTTTAAGTACCCAAGTGCATTACTAATGTAGTCACAGTCCTAACACTAAGTAATTGTAAAGTCACTTTCTCTTGTAAAGTATGACATGCACTTACCTTGAACCATGGTATAAAAAGAATCGATAGAAGATAAATTGGAAGTAATGCTGACATCTTCCTCTCTGCTAGATGACTCCATATCCACCGTGATGGCCATGTCCATTTCTCCATGGAGATTTGTGACAACACCCGTTGGGAATGTTACATTGGTGAGACGACCTTCACTGTTGTAACTGCAATACACAAATGTATCAGCTCATTGTTTAGATTTTACAAACAGGTTGTAAATGGAGTGTAAATCCTTTACTCCAAAACAAAACATCTTAATGTATTTCATATATACTTATACAAAAAACATTTAACAGCATGGATTTGATTTGCTTTTTATCTTCACACCTTTAAAAATACACGACAGAGGATCGAGGAAAAACAATGAATTAGTGCATTATTCCTTTTTTCTATTACACTTCTAAAAGAGAAAATATTGTTATATATCAGTGAGAATCTATGTCCATATGCAAAGAACACTCTTACCCAGTCAGCCCCACACATATCTGTCAAAAGAAGGGGCAGCAGACAAAAATAATAAAACGTCTTAGCATACTTCTACAAGGAAGATGTAAAGTTTCTCTTGAAAAAAGTCTTCCCTCTTAGTCATAGCACTGTAATATTTAGGGTACACTTGCTGTAAATGTGCACAGGGGTGTACAACCCTAGTTCATTCTTAAGGCAAATCAGCCATAATGTGCAATAGCCCATTGCATGTTATGGCACGTTCTGCTTTCAAAGTCCCTTGGGAAAATGGTGTTGCTTTTGGGGAACTGATGATGCAATGGAATCTTGGTTTTGCTTAGATACACAACTTTAGAACATGTTTTCCAGTTAAGAACAATAGAAACAATAAAATAAGTACATTTGTGATTACTTACAACCCCATAACAATATCAAAACAACCCGTCATAGGTTTTGGGAAGAATAGAGTAATTTTTTAAAAGTCACCAAAACTGTGTTTTTTGTTTCTGCAATTCCTTACAGATTAATGAGCCATCTGCTTTTAGAGATGGTGGTAGGGTAAATATTAGAATCCACCCATTGTTCTATAAACTTTACTGCCCAATGGAAACAATTACCTCAAAGTCTAAAATATAGCTCATTCAATATCAGTGAACCAATTGTGCCACTTTTGGTATCACCATGTGTAAGTGTTAAGTGATGGTTAATAACCTGGAAATTCACAATAACAGAATGCTGTGAAAGATAATCGACAAAGAATTAATTATTTGGTATTGGAAGAAAAGAAAAATTGTCACATCTAATTGTATGTGTGAAAAATTAAGTAGAAAATGATTTATGCTATTTTTAATGTGTTAGTATTCTTTTAGGAGGTTTTAGGATATCAGACAAACTATCATTGAAAGCAATCATGTACATTTTAAATACATTTTTTAAGAATACAAAAAAGTTTTTAAAATGTACACTTTGGGCCTGATTTAATAATGATCTACAAGGCTGGAAAGGCTACATTTTCATTAGTGAAGCTGGGAGATCCAGCAAACCTGGAATGGATCTGGTCCAGGATTCAAAAAATTTGCTAGCAAATAGCAAATGACTGAGGAAATCCATTCCATGTCTGCTGGAGCACCTCAGGGAGCTTTAATAAATCAGGCTCTTACTCTACACGGACAGACTGCATAGTTCAACAGCAATACTCAATATTATACTCAGATTAGACGTTAACAATTAAAACAGAAAAATCAGTAGGTGTTTTTTGCAGCAAAGACACCCAGGGGTATATGTAATTAATTAGATAAAAGGAAGTTTTGAAAGATTTGCTTTAAATAAGAAAAATGTATAGAACACTGAATGATCACTTCTTAAGAGGTGACAATTTTTTTGGGCACATAAAACGTACAAAATGTATGTATAAAAAAATGTATACACTAATATAGGTTAGGAATTAAAAGTCAAATACAATTAATTTCAAGCCCCTAATATCAGAGATGTAACTGGTCTTAGGTGGAACTATTGAATGTGAAAGAAAGACAAATATGCCACTAGCATGGGATGCTCACATACATATTTAGTTTTACCGCCAAATGACCCCACACACGGTTCATTCTTTACCGTATCACCTCTCGTCTTCCCATACATTTTTCCTCAATAATCCCATATCTACTTTGTTGGCTTTATCTAGAATCTATTTTCCTTGGTTAATACCGACACAAAGTCTTGTAGTGAATTGGTAAGAATCTTTTTGGGGCCATCACAACCTTTTTGAGCCTAACAGGGAATCTGGTCCTGGACATGGGCAGGAACTAGGAGCAACATTAAATATTAACATACAGCTTTTATACAGTTGTGATTTTTCTTACTGAACACATGGAACACAGTTACTACCTTTAGCATTTGGACATGCTCATATTTCTTTTTTTTATCTGGGCCTTTTACAATCATTTTGACTACATCTTTTTTCTGTGTACCCACCTTGTATACAGCTTTATTACACTGCTTGTTTTATTAGGCAAACAGCAAAACACATGCTTCAGATCTATGTATTTTAATGATTATCTAATTTATTCTGTGGAGGTACATCTGGTTTGTAATTACTCTCAAATCAGTGCTCAGAAACCATCAGTATTCCTCAAGTTCCAGTTTCCTTTGTCTGACTTGTGGTTAGGCCCTCGAAATGTCATTAAATTGATCTAATCTATGGAGTATTAACTACTGCCACCTGTTCACCTTATACTGAAACTATGCCAACATCCTAGGTGAAAAAATGAACAAAACAGAAGAAAGTAATGAGATGAACACAAATTACATGGTAAGAAACGTCAATCTAGCCAAGCAAATTAATCAAAGCTTGTGAGCCAAGGAGACAAAAATATAATGACAGCCTTCCAGCTATGAGGCCTACAATTATTTAAAAACAATTCATATGCTTATTTCCCTACCGACAAATGCCTTCAAAAAGCCTGTATTAAAATTATAACTATTGGTTTACCCTATATCTCAATATTAACTCATGTTTAACATTTTATGTTATTACATTCTTACAGCACTTGCAATAATATGTTCCCAATTACTAGAAACTAAGCTATTCACAGGTTGGTTTTCTATTTCAACACAGACCAACAGTACATGATTTCTAGCAGATGATACAATGTTCATATTCATATCCTGTAGGGCATATTCTTCTCATCAGAGACTACATTGTTCATCCCTGGCAATGTTACACTTGTTTTCAGCCTTGTCGCTGTTACTTTCGCAGGACAATTTGGTCTGCAGAAAATCATGTTGAAAGATATTCTACTACCCTTCCCATCTTCCTCTTTAACCCCCTACTTGAGACCTAGGCTGCTGACCTCCTTTACCCACCTTCACCTGCCAAAGCTTACTTAGGATCCAGAGGATCTTGCAAGCATAATGTTTCTCTACTGGGGCTTACATACTGGGGCTATACACTGTGGCACACCACAGAAGATGGCTGCAGGACTGCAGGAGCTGACATATGGGCCCTGATTGATGAAAGCTCTCCAGGCTGGGGATAATACACTTTCAGAAGTGAAGCTGGGTGATCTACAAAACATGGACTGGATTTTTCAAAATCATTTGCTATTTGCTAGCGAATGTTTTGAATCCTGGACCAGATCCATTTCAGGTTTGGTGGATCACCCAGCTTCACTTCTGAAAGTGTATTATCCCCAGCCTGGAGAGCTTTCATAAATCAGGGCCATGTTGTGACATGCGAACAATCGTCGAGTTGATATCTATATTAAGGGTATAACAGTAATAGCAAAATATATTTTTTAACAGTAAAGTTCTTTTTTAAAAAAAATACAAGTGAAGTGAATAGGAAATATTGTTCCAACTACTATCTATACATAAACTGACTGCATACGTTATCAATATGCTTTGTTTTTTTTCCGTTACAAGTAGTTTAAGTATTTTGAATACATTACAAACAAATAAAAAGGTCTCTTTTTAACTAGAAAAGCTTGAAATAGGTGAAATGATCAGTTAAAGAAATGAGAAATGTACTACCACTTGCAACATTATTAGGGTGATATGTTAAAGTATTTCTTCAGCTACTTTATTCCATTCCAGTGATTTGACAGCTTTATAAGTAGGTAAGTGAGCTCAGGGTTGCTTTATGGCCAAGTTATATCCAGTTATTACATAGTTTCAATTATTAAGAAAGGAGGTCAAGGTCACAGAAGTTGTTCCTCTCATGTCTACTTGATAAAGAAGAACAATTATATAATTTTATGATTTCAAATGCCACAGGTTAAGTGTGGACATGGCCCAATTTATTTTGTAAAAAGGGATCTTGTGCCCTAGATATTTTGTTTCGTTTTTAAAACTGCATACAAACTTTTAAATGATAGATGTGCAATTTTTAATTTTTACCCAGGGCAAATTTCTTATAACAATGAAAAAAATTAAATTATAACCTTGTCAGGTAACTCCCATTCTACAAATGATCCAAATCCTCTAATATCAAAAGGAACCATATTCTTCATAATTGGGGATCTGAAAGAACTGGTACCGTTGCTTATGGCACCAATTTAGTTTCAGAAATGGATTATCTGTGGAGACCACTGATATTTCCTATTACTTTCTAATGCATGCTGTGCATATAAGACTATATGTCCATCTGGGCATTTTATGTCCATCCACTAAGAGCAATAAAGAAATTAGGTCCACAGTGTGAGAAAAAAATATAACACATTCATCAAGCGTTTGTGCGAAACACAGTGTACACAAAGAAAATATTTAGTGATTTGATGTCTATTGGGAGGTCATATTGCAGGTATAATCGGGTATCATCCACACAGTATCTTTACATGAACCTCTTTGCCTTCAATAGCTGGACCACTAATTAAGAAAGGAAGAGCAAACTGATTTTGTAGATTGTAAACCGCAGCCATTTTAAATAATTCCCTATGCTACCGATAGCTCTACAATCACATAATACCTTACTTACTTACTTACCAACTCTAGTTGTAAATGGTGCTTTTTAATGCCAATCCAATACTTACTTCAGATCTAGTATGGCTTTGCAGAGGATATGGATAAAGGACACATCAAATGTTCTTACGTTTTAACTATACCATTTAAAGATTTTCTCATGAAGGTTATTTACAAACATTGCATTTCTTTTAACTCCAATGGGCTGAAGTTTTTTTGATTCATAGTGGACTTTACCTACACATTTATGTATATTTTAAAGTGAAAGAAAATGTAAAGACTTATCTGTAATGACACAGGGTTCCTCTCTGACTCCTAAAAAGGAAATCTTTTGCATGTCAGAGACATGCTTTCAAGAAAACTAATTACCAAGACATATTTTCTTATTGATTTCACAATTCCAAAGAAAACAGTAAGTTCACCATAGGTTTTATGTCAAACAGATTACTTTTAAGTGTAACAGTATAGTTAGAAAGGTTAGTAAAATTTGTGCCTATTATATGTTGCAGTACTTAGTTATACAAATAGACAGCTATATAAATAATTATAAATTGGCAATAAGATAACCCATAGGTCACAGATGCCAACATATTAAGAAGTTGCTAATGATCAAGTCTATACACATCATGCTGGGCAGTCTTTGAAACAACTCTATTCTATAATTGATTCCCCCTTGCTCTGTCATTCTTTCATGTTGTGCAATGAAAAATGTTGCAATCAAGTAAACACCTTATTCTTGAAATAGCAACTAGCTAGTACAATCGAAAATAGCAAGTAATGCTACCCAGGAAACATTATAAGTGCTGTCTGAAAAAAATAATAGGAATGGCTTTCTGAAAAAGTTGCCTGGGTGTCTCTGAGCATTCAACCAATTATCTGTACAAGTATTTTAGGTCAGTACACCCTATGGAACAGTAAGCAGCCCTATATGTTCATCTCACAAGTTGCTGGAACCTGGCTTCTCTATGTTATAAACAACAGGTTCTGGATGGACAGGTGGTCAAACAGGTATAAAGGTAACACTGGATCCACTCCAAGTATGTCCCCACTTACTGTCTAAAAATAAACATTAAACCCTTGCTTTGTATTGGTGAGGGGAGAAATTACGTGATAAATTTAATTAATTTAAATAAACAAATTTTCACTGTTATTTCAGCTGCACTGACTCCAAATTCCAAACATAATCTAAGGTAGCTATACATGAATGGACTTTATGATCAATTATTAATTCTTAATTAATGAAAAGAAGCAGTTGTGCACGATCTTCGAAATTCAATTGAGCAGAAATTGATTGAGAGGGCTCGAAAACCTCTCCTGGTGTCCACATTTAAGGGGTAACATACTTGTTTGTGTTATTTTGCTGACCATGAATTGTATTTGAATTTCTAAAATTGATTGATCAACTTGGGTTTTTGAGACCCCTCAATCAATTTCTGCTCAACTGCATTTCGAAGATCCTGCACAACTGCTTCTTTTGATTAATTAAGAATTAAACATTGATCATAAAGTCCATTCATGTATAGCAAGCTTAGATTATGTTTGGAATTTGGAAGACTGCGACAAATGAAGCTTCCTGGCCCAACGGCCTGGGGAAAATAGTATATTCATTATTCCCATGCTAGCGCTAATGCACTGCATGTATTTTTCTCTCAAGATTTAAATGTACAAGCAATTACATCTTTTTGTTAAAGAGAGAATTAACCACTTGTTGGCAGTCGGCTCATTTGCAGGACACTGGATTTAATGTGATGCAATTGAGATAACTGTCAACATCCAGACACATCTATTAACAGTAAAACTGTATTCCAATACATCACTAGCTATGTACAGGCATTAGATTTTCATTGCCTAAGATGATTGCTCACAATGCTCTTATGAAAAAATCCTGTTCTCCCCTATTGTCATTTAGTGATCCAATTGTGTTTTCTTTTTGTTAGTTCTACCATCCAATGGAAATAATAATTATTCAGTAATAATTTAGGAGTGTCTGTACAGAGCTTAAGGCTGCCATCTTTATGTGAACCCCCCTCACAGATTTTGGGACAAACTATGGACTACTTTATATTGTGTTTTGACTTCCCAAGCTTGGAAAGTTCACACTTAGAAATAAACAGACCACTGCTTTTTAACTGCCCTCTTAAGTAATAATGTTAAATAATAGAAAATGCTTTGCTTTATTTGCTTGATTGTAGTTTTTGTGTTCATAAAGGGTACTTGTAAGGATAGAAATATGGATTTTACAGTTTAAGACTTGAGTTTTAAAGCTGAAGGCTTTGTGCTATCATGCTGATTGTGACTGCCTAGAGCAGAGCTACGCAACTCATATTTGAGGCCCACAAATAGGAATGTTGAGAATCTTTGCAAACCACAATTAACTAAGTTCACTGCTGTCTGTTAGAGAAATACCAAAAATGTGTGTAGACCCTGACCCTATAGTACAGAAATTGGACAGCCATGGAGGGAGCATTCAGTATTAGAAGTAAAACTAGCCAGGCTTTACTGCTGCATGCTTGTTTCGAGGCAGCAACTTCCTAATTAGCAAAGCTAAGATCTGGAGTGTGTTACTGAACTTTTAAGGTAACCAGCCATTGCAGATCCCCTATTTCTATGCTCACAGGTTCCAGATGAACCTACATTTATTAATGAGAATAAAAACATTAAAATGCAATACATAATAAAAGTGCATATTACTTACCTAGAGAAATTAGTCATGGAGGAAGTCCATCAATTTTATTGTTGATAGTAAATGAAGAAGGTACTATATCAAGAAAATCAATTCCACTCCAGTTTATAATGCCACATGTGTTTACCTAACCCCCTGCTATTTTCAATTATGTCATTTTTATGGCTGGAATGACTTGTTCTTTTGCACAAAGTCTTTTCTGTATCCCATAGAGATAAATTAGTAAATTATCATTTAAAAAGGTGCCTCTGATTTCTCACATCTAGTTGTTTGATGCGATTATCGAGTCATTATGTTATTGATTAAGTGCTGCTACGCTAGAAAGAGAATCATTTTTCTGTGTCTAATTACCTAGAAAAAAAAGTATTTTTAATACAAGCATCTAAAATTCTATTCTAAAAGAAAAAGTGGAAATCATAATGTAAATAATTGAACTTTAAACAAAGCTAATTTATTTCTGACAGATTTTAATGTTCTGCTTTGGGTAAAAGACCATGATAAAGTAACCTTGAAACTGGCCGGCAATAATCCCGTTTAACTGTACAGGAAAAAGCAGCAGCTCATGTCTTCACAAAGCAGAGAAATTGTACCAGCCAACTGATTTTAAATAAACAATGACAGTTATTGGATTGGGATAAGCTTACCAAGTGGTCTAGCAAAAACAAGGTTAAATATATCCATCTGAACAGTGTGGGACTGAAGCGGGGACAAAAACAAGAACTGTGGGCACTCATTATTCTCCCCAGCTCAAATTCCCTCCTTATGTAGTTTTACAGTGCATCTCTACTATTCTTCTTTTACATTAACAAAAAAGCAACCAATGAAAAAAACAAGATCTGTGGCATTAGCTTGGTCAAAAAAATGCAAGAAAACAGGGCAGTGAAAATTTCGTCTGGCTGAAGGGTCTCAGCAAAGCTCCTTATCTGCTCTGACTCTAGTCTTTGTTCTTTACTATCACTTCACTGAAGAGGTACATGACTTAAAACAATATTTTATATTGCATAATTTGGAAACCCTAATTAAGCAGATCTGTGGAAATTGTGGAAATTAAAAATTTTAGAGCTTTGCAATTTAGACATCAACAGTAAACAATACCACTAGAGTAGTACTTACTCAAAGAAGGTAGTCCATCCAGTTTCATCACTCTTAGTGGCTAGGAGTCCACTGTTACCATGATAGGTAAATAACACCAACTCCTGCCCCTGGGCAGTCATGCTTTTCAGACATCCATTTGTACCTATTGTCAACCAGATCACTTGATTGTCAGGTGCAACGACTCTCACTGGCATTCGATTAGGATCCCTCCTGATTCGAAGAGTGTTTCCATTACTGTCAGTAACTGCAGTTATGTCATTCTCATTGCTGTAACTGAAGTTATATAAATAGTCTCCGGTGATCAAACTCATGGTGTATTGGTGAGTTCCGTTGATATCAAAAATGTACAGCTCTTGGTCAGTGGGTGAGGCAACTTCATAATAATTCATTGAATTAAGTACAGGTTTGTTTTTGGAAACTGCCCGGATTCTGATATTTCCCAAGTCTGCGATGTACAGTGTGCCATCCGGAGAAGCAGCTAAAGAGGATGGTGCACTCAGTTTAGCGTCCTTTGCATAGCCATCTCCACTTTGGTAGCAGTCACAGTTGGCATCATTTTTACAATCACAATCTGATGGTATGCCAGCAACCAGTGAAATTTCTCCATCAGTAGTTACCTGTCGAATACGATTGACTTTCTTCTCATCTGTTTCTGTGATATAAAGAACTCCACTATAAGACACTGCTATAGCAGTAGCAGATTCTAATATTGCTTGGACTGCATATTTCCCTACAGAATATTCAACGCCAGGTACTTGGCAATACATGGGTCTTCCTGCAGCAATACGGACCTGTCTGTTTTCTGTAATCTGTAAAACTACATTGTTGTCCAGAACATATATAGAATTGTCCATTGGATTAATCGCCAAGTCAGTGGGCCATTCAAGCCTTACCTAAGGAACATAAAATGGCAATTGGTAAAACAATTGAACTTACCGGGTGACTGAGTTAGTGGCTAAATAGAAGAATTCCAATAAACAAAACATTAACTTGCTGGTGAAGATTTACTGACGCCAACCATCCAATCACGTGCAAATTGTTTTTTTTTTTTTTTTTTTACATTCTTTGCATATGATTTAGTATACCTTGACGGACCTTGACGGAAAATCACTTTGCAAAGTGAACTTCCTAAACTCCTGTCTAATCAGCCCCAAATTCTGAATGTTTCATCTGCCTCTAAATACTCTCTTCAGTCTCTAATTCATCAATTTCTCCAATACCTGACAATGTGTATACTACTATTACCTTAAAACTTTATTTATTTATTGTCCATGTGCTGGGCTCCCATTCCTCTTTTATAATTTTTTTTGCTAAAAAACTGCATGTGCTTCCTCAGCTTCTTTTTTTATGTGTTTATGCTATTTACCTTTGTTTTTAACAATTACGTTGTGGAGTTCCATAAGAGATAATGATCTATAGAAATCAATGATAATAATTCACACTCCTCGTAAACAGACAGCTGTGTGTATATTAACCCCATGGTAGGAAAACAAAAAACATATCTCACTGGTCAATGAAAACTACAATTAAATGTGCAAATATAATGGAAAAGAGTTTTCTAAATTGCAGAACTCATTTTACATTCATGCAAATTATCAAATAAGGCAAATTAAAAGCAATGGCTTAGCATTGTCGGTTGCAAATGTTAGTGCTATCACTGGTAGGTAAACAAATTTGCAACAAAGCCACCAAAATGATTTGCTTAAGGCAATAGTATACAGTGAAGCATGATGTCAAAGTTTAAGGCAGGTTCAGACCTGAAATGACAGCAAACACTGCAGTTTGGCTGCCGGTGGCAGCTCGAACATTCACACCATTTGCAGATTTTACAGCTCCCACTCACTGCCACCCCATACTTTCTCTATAGGGCTGCTGCAAGTAGGCACTACATGCAGCAATTTCCCAATGCAGCATTTCATTGGTATGTGAAAGCAATAATTGTCCTAACATAGCCTTAGGGTTTTTACATACGCCAAAAGCTTGTACTAACAAACATCCTATCTCTATTTCTGATGTACCATAAACCAAAAAGGGCTGACTAAGTGGTGCCACTACCAAGAAACATTTGAACTCTAACTCCTGACACACATTTTGTTTTACATCAGGCTTTGGCCTGCATGATATAATCTTAAGCCACAAGCTGTATAAAAAGTTATACATATACCTTTGTATGTGTGTGTTTGTGTTAAATGTACTGTGAATTCAGCCCTTGGTCAAACAAAAATCATCTCATCATTGTAAGCAGGCTTTGCACATGAGATAATGTGATTCTTCTACTAAAGCATTAAACTATTGATTTTATAATACTGTCAAAGCCGAAAGAGCTATATGCATAGCCTAGGTAAGCAATTTCTTGTTGTATGATTAGCCTTTTAAACAGTGATTAGTTGACAGACCATTTATCATAATTTGTTTCATACAATTGTTTATAGTAATACCTCGCTGATATGCATGCTTGTGTCACAGGTCAAAGGTCGGGCAGAGGTCAGATCATTAGATCCAAGCAGCGTTGATATTATTCCATTTTGATCCACTCTTCTGATAACCTTTCCATCCACAAAGTAGATTAATCCATTTTTATCCACAGCAATACCTTTACAAAAGAGTAGAATAGGTCAGAACTATTGTAACAACACAGATCACAAGTAACATTTTACTCTTTTCTTATCTACTTCTAAGAAATATTACAGGAAAAAAACTCTTTATCTGTGCTGACAGAAGCAATTTTTAAAGTAGCTTTAAGTAAAAACATCATTTAAGGTGGTCATAGCAGATATCTCTGGAAGTATACTAGTGTTGATACTAGTAGTGACAAATATCTCACGATTCGATTCGACAGCTTTTCTATCGAATAGTGAGATATTGTTCGGGTGATGGCGAATGTTGAATTCAAACACTATTGAAGTCAATGATGGGGGAATTTAGGTTATTTTTAGGGACTATTAAGGGCAACAAGAGCAATCAGATTGCTCCTGCAGCCCTTTACTAGTTGTATGTGTTTTTGGATAGAGTTTCTCTATCCAAGAACACAGAGAGTCCTGTGTTCTTGAATAGAGAGACTCTATCCAGGAACACATACTACAGGGCTGCAACAGCGATCCTGATTGCTGTTGCCACACTGTACTAGTAGTATGTGTTCTTGAAAAGAGTTTCTCTATCCAAGAACACAGGGCACTAGATGTGATGAATGGGGAAACTTTCAACCTCTAGAGGTCCCCTTTCAACTTCTAGTGCCCGGGGATCGCCTGCAGTCCCATGTATCATAATATTACTGTGCTGGAAAGTGTGTTACAGAGTAAAAGATATCAAGTAATTGTAGGATAACCTGTAAAAAACATAAAAACAAAAAATAAAAAAAAAATAAACACAAACACTAAATAAATTAATTTAACAATAATTTTAAATTTTTTAACACATTTTTTTTACATTTTACTTTTATCTGAATTTTTACGTTCCAATCACTTTTTTCAGTTTGGGTCTACCCGAATTCGACCAGCCATATTCGGGTCGAATATAAGGACAACCCGATTTCGAACACCAACACTAGTATCCACCCATTCTCCATCCTTAAAAAACTGACTGGGTGATGATAACTGTTCATGGCGAACTGAACAATTGCAGAGGGCCCTCACCTTCTCCAGGGGCCAATTTAAAGACAAAGCGATTGCCTTAAAAAAAAACATTTACAGTAAGGATATATTTCATGAGAGTTACCTTTTGGAGTTGTGAGCGTTGCTTCTACTGCTTTTCCTCCTTCTCCACACCTTGCTTCATCAAAAGGTGTACACTGCTCTCCGGTGCCAGCGATAACTTCTGCATTTTTTATCAAATCTTTTGCTCCTGTCAGGGATTTGGGGCGATATATTTTGCGAGTGTTTGCATCAGAAACATAAAGATCTCCAGTTACTGGATCCGTAGCCAGGTAGTAGCGGTGGGCCAAGTTACTACTGCAGAAACAGACAGCATGCTATAATTAGAAATTTTGAAAAAAAAAGTCTACAACAATAACACATAGATGAATAGAAATGACACAATTGAATAATGTATGCATTGTATGATTTCAAAGCAATAGGCTGTCATTGTGTAATGAAAATATCACAAGAAGTGAGGCCAAATGTAACTTGTCCTTTACAACAGTTGTCAAGCGATTTAATTTTGTATCACTAAAACATAACTAATACGTTAGGTAAGATAAGAGTTATATAAAGGGTCTGTGTCAATGGCCTTGATTCAATAGGATCAGTATGAGATGCTTCTGAGATCATTATGAATTCAATGACAGATGCATTTGACCTGCACTTGACTTGCTTTAAACAAGTTTTGCATTCACATAGACTTGTACTGGAATGCAAAACCCAACTGAAATGAACAAAAGTCTGCCAAACAGTAAACATATATCCAATATAACAAGCAAATACAAACTTCTTAGATAAGTGAAAAGAAAAGGTGAAATTAAACTACATAATTGGAAGAAGACAAATGTGAAAAAATTGCTTTGTGATATCTACCAAGATCGCTAATAAACCACCCTGATAGACTATTTCCAATAGCCAGGGTCCTATTTTCAATATAAAGTACATGCAATGTTAATAAAGAAAACACTAAAAAGATATTGTTTTATTGGCCATTTCTGGACATCTGTGAGTATACCAGGAATATAAAAAAAATGTGTAGGGCAGGGGGTACTATTTAGAGAGTCATAAAGAGTCATTGGAGTTCAGAGAACTTTTTTTTTTCATTCACCTGGTGGACTAAGCAGTCCAAAGATTTTTTTTTAATGACGCCTTGTGCATGTATATGTTCACTGTAATTCTGAATAAATTCTAATCTTCTGCATTATAATATCTTTTACAAAAACCTTTATTACATACATTCCATTCAATTGACATCTGATCTGGTCACAAAAGCTATTTTAATTACTTGAGAGATCGCTAAATCGACGGAAAGATCTACAGACTGTTATAGATTCTTTGTAACAATTAAATTAAAACTCCTGTATCTGTTACATGTACGCTTGACTAGAAACACTGAAACATTTCAATTATAAGAAAGAATGAGTATATAATTTCACACTTTCACGGCTTTTACTACACTAATTGTAAGGTGGCAATTTTATTCGTCTTCTTAATTAGCACCAGCATATACCTGTGATTTTTACTAGCTCCCAGATATTAGAGGGTATTAAAACAAAATGATATGCTTCGTTTACATCTTACAGCTTATGGCGGGAGCAGAGCAATCTTTCATTCATTGTACCAGGGACCCCGCCGAACACTGGGTACAGACATGCTGCATAGGAATGAAACAGACAGTTCACAAACTGCCCTTTTAGAAGACATCAGTGTCACTAATTTGGTAGAACACACGTTTAACTGAGTAATTTTGTATGAGAAATTTGAAGTTGTTCTTTTTTCGGCTTTGCATTTATTCCTGGTGTGCAATTTTCATTAAAACACGCATCTATATTCATGCTGCCCCAGCTAAACATGCCATTAGTTGCAAATAATCAGCATACACTGTAGCATTTTGGATTTTTTTTGGAGCATCTATGATTGTTTAAGTCAATCAGGAAATTATCTAGGCACAACTTGCTCAGGGCTCTATATACAGTATTGGGCAAGTATGAGTCATGCTGCTCTTTTTGGTGCCAGCTCTTTGCTCTGGGCATAATAACCCTAGTGTCAGTATTGTGGGAAAGAGATGGTCTGTGGTTTAAATTTGCATTATCAGAGAACAGAACAAAAAAAAAAAAAGAGAGTAGAAATGTTAAAAAAAATTTAAGGAAAAGATGGACAGAACAGCCTAGTCTATGCAATAAGGTACACAGTGTTACCATCAGGCTCTGCATTAACAAATACACTATGCTATTTATAAGGGATAATTACTATGCCTAAAATAAGTTAGGCTTCGTTATCTTTAAATTATGCTCATTTGGGTGACTGATGCTACTGTTTTATCACATTTATTAACAAAGTCGACAAAATGGTTTTCCCTTCCAAGAAATAAGGCAGCACACAGTAATGTCTAAATGAGCGTAAATAGTACTTCAAGCACTCTTAACATTTTATTATGTGTATGCCGAAACATTTATATAGCACAGAGCTTGTCTGTACGAGCTTCAATTATGCTTGTACAGGAGGGTAAAGATGGGATGGCAAAAAAGGCAACTACCCATCTGCCCAATGTTTACTAAATGTAAATTAAAAATACTTGCAAGAAGTGTGTGTATGTATATGTGTGACAAATTGCAACTGTATATTATAAAGGAGGAATAATTTTTAGAAAAAATGTGCCCAGAGTACCAAATTCCTAGGAGAAAGGTATATATATATATATATATATATATTAGGATATATACCGATTTTGGTGGTGTTACTAAGTGTGAAGATGTAAAATATGTTTATTTTAGTTATTTTTAAGTTATTTTGAAGTCATTTATTTAAAAAGTAACAGAACCATTGTTTATTAATAAATCTATTTTAAAACAAAGCACAAGTTTGCATATCTTTTTAAGCATATGCAAAGTGTTTGGATAGAGAATAATTAAAGCTGAACTCCAGTAAAAAGTCAAAACAAGCATTTAATCCTTGAACTGCCAAGGAGCCTTACCACTGAATTTTTTTAAAAGCCCCACTTTTTGCCTAGGATTTTAGTTACCCAGTCACGCCCAAAGGTTCTGTCTGCGACTGACTTCCTCCTACTGCTGTTTTGTGCTGTGGTTGCAGGCTCTGACATCAACCCCTACAATGAAGGACTGGTCTCCCTAGATTTTATAAGAGGCATGTGTGCTCATCCACAAATCATAGTGCTGGATAGAAGAGTATAACACAGGTTTTTGGGAAAGCGAGTAAAGTAAAATACATTTTTACATATTTTTTAAATTTTGTAGCATGGGGCACAAGAAGAGTTAAAAGTGCAAATGTACTTTTTAAGTATTGTTTGAGTTCGGCTTATAGAAAGATAGTGTTGCATAGAGTTGAGAGGGTTCATTTTAAACATATAGTGTCCTTTTCCTGTTTTGGAAACTAAACATCAAATGAAAATCGCTCAAAAGTGAATGGAATTCCCAATTTACAAATCACCAGGACAAACTGAGGGGTCATTTAAACCAATGGAGCCACAGACAGCAATATGAACTTGAAAAAGGGCCTTCTTTTCTTTGTTCTATGCATTGTTGTACAAGCTTTTGCTTACAGTGATGGCACTTACAGGCTCCCTTATCACTCCTCTCATAAGGCCTACTTATAAAAAAGTAAGTGTAATATTATTTGATAAAATATAAATGTTTCCCTCCTCAGAAGATTAAATCTTGTATTTGTGCTAATGACCATTGTCACAGGATCAGGAAATGCAGGGGATTTCAAACATTTTAGGTTGTCAGAGCAAAAGGGGAGAAAAAAATTGCAAATAGTGACACATTTTATTTAGCTTCCAGGACATGAGATGAAAGGATATCTCAACAGATTAGAATAGGCACCAAAAAATAATTTGATAGGAGTTTAACCCTTCCCAGAAAAAAAAGCTTTATAATTATCTTTAATGGGACATTTAACAGATGACCACCCGGAATGTGCCACTAGTGGCCAATGCACCCTGCCACAAATATATAGAAAAACATCCTAACTATAATCTTTTGATGCAGAGAAATGGAGAGAGGAATCTTTCTCAGTTACAAGGTTTTAGTATACTGACAAAAAATCCAAGACTTGTTTTAAAGTCCTAAATAAAACCCAGAGATGGCATTTTATGGTTTACCTGCTTCAAAAAATTGAAAGCTAAACGCAAAATAGAGTTTTATGCCATATTTTGAGGAGAAAACATAATCCTTTAGCTAGAGAATGTGAATACTTTTTGTTTCAATAAAAATGAAAAAGAGGTCAAATTTTAATATTTGGATCCTACTAGGAAACACTATAGATAAAACATGCAAGAGTTGAATTCATTACAACCAAATCACTGTACTTCTCTAACCATTTCATCATTCACCCTGTAAAATAATACCAACAGAAGAAGGTGCAATAAAGCAGACATACAGCAATAAAGTAGAAAGATGGGATGTAAAGTTTACTGTACATTCTATATGATAAATAAAAGTTAAAGTTGTGCTAAGGACACAGGAACAATTAGTTCTATTTCTGATGAGTTTACAAATACCAAACGAAAATAAATCTGCATCTCTCGGCGAACTTTAAACATCTGCTCACACAGTACATGTGATTTAGTAAAAATAAATACATTTATAATAACTTAACACGTTCCTGATACCAAAAGCAGGAAGCAATAATCCCGCTATTAGCAAGGAAGGATGGGATGAAAAATTTAGTGCAAGCTATAAGCATATGTCAGGTGATAAAGAATAAGCTCTAAGCGGAAATTTATATTTTATATCATACTTGTAAGTAGAAGTAAACCAAAAAGAAACATTGCATTTGATGGAGAATGAACTGGTACTCTTTCTCCTTTTTTTATACAGCAAAACTTTGATGGTGGTCATTAAACTTATCCTTCCTCATATCAATGACTGACCACATGAAGTGGCCCCAGTTTTCTCTTACAACTGGTAGGAGATTGGAAATAGTATTAAGCTGATGGGGGTGATTAAACATTTGTAAACTCAATCCAGAATAATAATATGCTCTAGGGAAATGTTGCCATGCTTTTAAAACAGGTTACAGATTCCAAGCATGCCAGTCCAAAGTGTTCACTAATCACCCATGACCTATGCCTCATTCATTTACCCAGCACAGGATAAACAGATCTTCCTGATGCTCTTGTGTAGGGTCTTAAAGCATGTCCATGTTGGATACGCTCAAGAGACCACTATTTACAGCTCTACCATGGATAACTGCATAAGCGCAGAAACATTTAAGAGGATTAAATCTGAGAGGATGTAAACAAAGCTACAGAACTTGCCTCTTAAAGTATTTAAGGAGCTAAGTTGGGAGATTTGTACTATAGAATAGGCCAGATGGCTTAGGAAAGTTGTGTTTGGTTTACTATTATTAAAACCACTCTTTTATGTTGACAAGGGAAAGAATTAGTGCAGTTTTCTTACCCCATTACTTTTATTTATTCCTCAATAAAATAATATTATTTAAAGAATTTTGTACTTCATGTTGACTTTTTCTCAACATTTTGTTTAGATGGATTTGATTGCCCTAGGCTCGACTTTCCAATCTATTTTTTTTTAAAAGGGCGTTCATTACACCTACATTCAATAATCTTGGGAATTGACTGACACCTCTGTAATTTGATTTGTAAGCATCATAAAATGTCCATTCAAATATCTGATCATCTGACAAATTAGAAAATATATGTATTGTAGTATAGTGGCTACAATTAATCATACTTGCAAATAATTACAATGTATACAGGCAGGTTCAGCTGAATGTCCTTGTTGATAAATACAGACGTCTTTGCTTCTAGAAGTCCCATAATGCACTGGAAGCCTGAGGCGAGGACTGCATTGAAAATGTAATTGGTATGAATAGAGGCTTGCTATTGCATACTGTAAATATTGCATCCAATTCAGGAGAGCAGCCAAGTTCTGTTACATGTTTATCTGTCAAGATTCCATTAAAGTAGCCCTTTCATTTAAAATTAAAAAAGTCTAATATTAATGCTACAGTCTAGATAAAAGTGGCTGTGCAGTCTATAGTTATTGTCATATATCGTGTGAGCAATGTTTGCAGAAATATTTTCTGCCTACTACACTTTATATCAAACACAATGCCATGAATCATAACACCGAGATGAACTTGGCCAATCAAAACCAGTGAAGAGTGTGCGGGTCATGCAGCAGATTCTGAATGAGCATGCTTTGATAGCTACTATGAATGCTAAGGATATGTACAATATATTAACCTGGATGATGGAATCTCTGAATGTGGAAAAAGCTAGAAAGCTGTATTAACAGGCAGTGCTAAACAAGTGTTATGGCATATTGAACTTAGGTATCACATTTTCTTTGCAGCAGCACCGCCTGTGTATATGAAAGTTGTAGAGTCAAATACAGTTCTTGTGTGCATTGCAGATACGCTTTATTTAACCAAATGTTAGATAGGACAAAAGTTGCAATCTGGGACAATTTGGTAAGCAACTTACCCCTATTCTGCCCTATATATCAGACCCACAAGTAGTTGCGTGGTTTCACCAGAGGTCTTCAACTGTTAGCTTTGGGATACATATACAAAATGAAAGTTGTGATCCTCTACCATAGGTAAGTAAAAGCAAAACATTTATTGTTATTATTAAAGGAAATAATTGATATGATCTCCTAGAGTTATGTTTATTTATATTACAGTAAATGTAATTTATCAGAAATAGTAACCTGACTCCTCTCCTTTACATGTAGAATGGATTGCCGCCAATTTATCTTTATAAGGGTGCCTAGTCAAATTATGAAAACTCCAGTAGTAGCTAGATAGTAGCACTTCAAAGTAAGACCCAGTTTCCAATTGCTTCCAATATTTGCTTTTGATGCTCTTCACTGTATTTTTAAAGCCCCTGAAACTCACTGCGAAAACTTTTTTCATAAAGCAACTGGACAGTCTCCATGGATGCTTCAGCTTTGCTTTAATTTCAACAGCATGTGGCTCTGTGTTGCCCTATGTGATATGAAATGGAAGCCAAGATAAAAAATGGAATGCTTACTATGAGCCTGACGTTTGCCTAATGCTAGTGGAGATTAGGCCTAAGACACTTTATTTCTGTCAATTTCAACAAACCACTTCACATTTGTATTAAAATCTTTCTATTCCACATAACCAATTTCCACTGAAATAAACAGATGTTGGTCTAACTTATTTTTTTATTACAAATGTTCATTTGGTATATTAGGTTCCACTTCCCCTGTAATACCTTAATTGCACAATGAAAATGTTGTGTACTAATTCATGAGTGCCGATTTTGCACCTTTATGTATACTTATGGTACTATAACTTTATTCAAAATGAATAAACACATTATCTGTAAATGTCCAGCTTAACAATTAGGAACCTTCCCAGATGCTTCTACAAAGGGCATAAAAAAGAAGATGTTGCTTGCAAGCCCATGGCCTGTTACAGCTGCTTATAATAGCGTACATTTGGCAGTCAGTCATGTTTGCAAGCACAAGTCTTTAGTCAGTGCTTGGGAATAGAGTATAACAATAAGTCTAAAAGCATTTTTGTCAGTTTAATGTTGTTTTTTGAGATTACTATTAACAATATTTTATGAAAATGATGACAGATAAATACATACTTTAAAAGCCACTCACACTCGACTAATAACGTTAAATGTTAAAAAAAAAAACAAATCAGCTTTTACTTTGTTGACTAAGCAATGCTAGTTTAACAGCCTAAAATGGCGCCCTTAAAACCTCAGCAAAACAAAAAAGGTCAAAGGTTCAAAGCCTGGCACAGCAGGTTTAAAGTTCCGTGCCTCTAATGGACATAAAAATTACCAATTATATCTGGTTACTAATCATGCTATGTGAAACTGCATAAAGATGCAAAGTGCTTTGATATTCCCTCGTTTACGGGGATACTTAAGTGCAACATTATTATTAAAAAATCTTTACACAGGCACTCAGTTCCCTGCCAGGAGCCGGCATGCCGCAAATGCTTATTAAAATTGTTCATTAATAGGCAAAAACAACATGGGGCTTTATTTAAAACAATTAGCAAAACAAGCACATTTTTTTGCATTAAATTAATACGAGACTAATCATTAGGAAGTAGTAGTCCATTTATTATTATTAGTCTAGCTCAAGATGTTTCATACTCCTTCCTTTTAAAGACAGAAATGACAAAACTCAAATTATATTAGTTACAACCTATAGGAAAAAGCGTCTTATAATACCCCAAATAAAGTTTTTTTAAGGGAAACCTTTCCGTATAATAAATGGCTGGCATATTTGTCAATCGTTTGAGGAACAGTCCCTGAGAATTTTTCTGTTCGAAATTGTCCTATTTTTAAAAAAATATTAACTATGCCAAATATATACATAACTATGGTGTATATACATACACCACAAGGAAAAACAGAAAAAAGACTGAGGGTTTTTGCCACAAAGAAATTTGTATTGCCAGCAAAAGTAATTAAAAAACTTGTGGTATATACACTGTGCAATAATATTCGGTCTTAAACCATTACATTTCTTGGGACAATAGACCAGTTAGGCTAGACATAGTAATACCTAAAGCAGAATAGAAGTACAAACAATGTCTCCTAGCCCAATGCGTTTTGTTGCATTTAGTAAATCAATATTACAGGGATTTATCTTTTGGGTAGGAATGGAGGATTTCCTTTCGGCGAAACGCATCGGGTTACGAGACGTTGTTTGTACTTCTACCAATTATTGCACACTGTATGTACCACAAGTTTGTAACTTGCTCACAATACAAATCTCTTTTCCGCAAAAAAACCCTCAGTCTTTTTTCTGTTTTTCATGTGGTGTATGTATATACGTGTTGTATAGCAATTGCTATGATATTTGTCAAGACCCTTGAACTGTATATAACATTTCCTCTTATTTTCTGTAATGGTGACAGAAGTCAGGTAATTCTACCTGAATAGAAAACAGACAGCAGTACAAACTTAAGAAAGACTAACTTTGTCCCACTCTAATTTAACCAAAACCAAAAACCAAAAAAGTTTGGAATTTCACAGACCCAAATGTAGTGTCAACACATCAGTTTATATTAGAGGACATCATAAAAAATATTTGTAAAAAATAATTTATATTATAAAACTTTTTTTTAAAATGCTACAACACATCAGGTATCAGTAATAAAATTCAATAGTGTTTAAACATTTTACCTTACTAGAGTCCGCACTAGGAATACATTCAGATTTCAGTATTTGCTCCTCTGGAAAACCCTTAATAAACATATTATGTAAGCCATAAGAAATAACACACAGGCAATGGAGTTTATTGTACCCCTTGTATGTTTAATTTATATAGCCAAATATTGCCATTGCCATCCAGGCATCAAGCTCTTTTTTTACTGTCTCATTCCAGCCTTTAAATTGCGGCATCTGTTACAACTTTGTATTCCTCTATTGATTTTGTGAGTAAATTTTACTGTGAACTCTTGCATAGCTTGTCAGTGTCATATAACAATTAAATAGCAATAGATAACACAGCTGATAATTCAACCACATCACTCGCTCAAATGGTTTAACTAGCTGTAAATGATAAGAAATGTTGTCACTTATTCTCGCCTCTATCAAGGCCCTATAACTCAGCAGACAGAGGTTTGGAAAGCGAACAGCAACTTCTGACTTTGGTAATAAGTCACTGTTGGTTAGGCATAAAAACAATGTGCAAAAACATTGCAAAAGCAATAATCCACAGTAACCAATCAGCAAACATCTTTAATGCCCTGACTACAGGATACTGACGGAAAGTGAAATCCCACTGAATCAGAATCAGGCTGCAACGTGTTAGTGCAATTAACACATCACATCATTAAACTACATTATTAAATAAACCACATGAGTCATTATTGTTAACATCCACAGTCTCTGCTCTTCCTTTAATAAACCATGGCTGATAAAAAATATTCTAATCAAAATCCTAATAGTACACACCCAACAAATACAACCAAACTTATACAACACTCATATAGCTACAATCCTTCTTGATCTTCTCCTATTGAAAAGAGGTTGTACATGGGAAAACCCTCAATGTTAATTTATCTTTTTGTAGAAAAATACTTGTTGACCCTGTCAGAAATGCAGAGCTGTTCTGTGTCTTGTGAACTTTTCCAGTATATCAAGGTGTACAGGGGTAGACATTAGGAGGTGCAATGTGTGCCGCAGCCAACAGGGATCCCCACAGCCAGTGTTGGGTTGGACTGGGGGGGGTCACCAAAGTCAGTTCTGCACAGGGACCCACTGTTGGCAACTGAACATGTTTTATCTGCGTTGTAGAGCTCAGGAGAAGAGCCAAAGACAGTTGTGCTGGGTTGACACCATTTTTTGGAGGTTTCATTCTAGAAAATAATGCATTGTCAACCCACAAAGGAATGTCAGGAGCATTACTAGCAGATTACTAGCAGATTAGCAGGTGTTTTCAGAACCTGCAGAGTCTATAAAGAACATTGTTTGTTCTTGGTATAGAAAAATATACTGCTTTTTTGGCACAGTCACTATCTTATACCTTTCATCTTTACCCAAGGGCACAGCAATGTGAAAATCAGAACCAAATTTTGGTTACCACAACTGGTTGCTACAATCTGTAAATTGAGAATTCTAGACAGGTACTCTTGCAAATGGAGTGTAAGTAATACTATCACTTGAAATTAAGCCATGCATTATTCTTGTAGGTTTATTTCAGAAGTAGGATTTTGTTGAAATCTTCTCCTGATCATTTATCACTGTCACTGCAACCAAAATACACACTGCTTTTATTATGTCAGATAAAAGGAAATAATTAAATATTGTTTCTGAACAAAGGAAATATATGAATGCTGAAGTTAATGCAATATTTCAATTGTGTCAGATTCACTGCGAAAGATGATTATGACTTTAACAGGTACTGTGTTTTTGCTTTTTTACCAGGCGCTGACTGGGAAATGATCTAGTTTAATAACAGAACATTTGCAATGTCTGACTGTGCCTGAAGTTCTAACATCGTATTTTTAATCATATCTGAGCAGTTGTTACCATACTGTTCAGACGGGGAAACGAGTTAACTAATCAAAACATCTGAAACTACTTTTTTAACCAGTTTTCTTCAGTCAGTGCTTGTCAGATTTTTTAAAGGACCTCTTTATAAAAGCCACTGCTAGCAAAGCTGCCCATAATATAGTACACTACATAAAAAGTTCCCCTTTAGCATGTAGACATTAAATTCTATTATCTACTACATGTAAATAAATGTTTTAGGAAAAAATCATTTGCGCTTTCAGGTAAACCAGTGGAATAAAAAACTGTGCTGAGACACTTCATCTGTACTTAAAGTTTTACCTTAGTTCCCCAGTCCCACTTATTATTAATCCGGCTAATGCATATCACTGTGATGGACAATGCTGCTGTGCTCCTGAGTTTAGAATGGTGTTGCCACGGTCGTGTAAGTTTTGCCTGCTTCCTATATAGAGGGGGTGTGACTTTTGACATTGTCACTGCCGATTTACCTCCAGGAGCTTGTCCATCACCACATGAACACACCCAGTCCCACCCACTGCGTTCTGGATTGATAGCACTGCTTCTGCTAAATCCATCCCACTGTGAGCTGCAGTGTCTGGGAGGGGAACATGTCAGAGTGTCCCAAAACAAGATTGGAAATGTAGGAACATCCTATGTGCATACTGGGAAAACATATGAGCTGTTTAGTATCTACTTTAAGAAGGTTTTAAAGATATCAATATTAAACTTCAACATCAAAAATGAAACTTCATGAATTCACTGGGGAAGAGGGGGATTATTATTCTGATTTGCCACTGTCCTTACATTTTTCGCATTTCAAAAAAAAAAAATAGATATAATAAAAAATTCTAATTTACATAAATGTGATATGCCTAATTTAGAGTCAATAACCTAAGACCACACCCAATTATTTTATTTAAACCCAGCTCACATTGATGAATTGCTGAACTCACAGCAATGCTGAATCTTTGATGCGTGTTTCCCAAAGTGTAAAAAGAGAGATTATCTGAAGAATGCCAGAGATAGCATCATAACCACAAGGGTGCTTTGACCAGAGTTTCTGAAAAGCTTAGCTGTGAATGGTTCCCAAAATCAAACGCAAATTTATAATACTGGAAATCATGAAAAATGTAGCTTATGCTACCCAACAGAAGGTAAAACTACCTAAAGGAAAGAAGACATCAAACTTTCAGCAGGAAAAGAACCATTTAAAAGATGGATGTGCACTTAAGAGAATAAAAGCAAAGTTTAGATGACTGACATCTATTGTAATACACCCATTAGAATGGTATAAATCTTTTTTTGTAACCGTTATGGTTTCCATGGTAACCAGATGTAGGTGTTTATGCAATCTTTATTTAATCCCTATTGTGATAAGATTCTATTTTACTACAGGCAAGTTAGAATACTCCTTCCCTGTCTTTGAGAAGTTGAGGCGATATATTACTGCAAATAATATTATCACAGTGAATAAGCCTTACTCTTTTTATGGGTGCCAATTACAGGACTAAGTGATGTCAAACCACATGTTTGTATTATGTTATAGGGTAGTTTTGGTCAGTTACCACTATATGCATGCTATTACATTTTTAAGAAAAGCATAGCACACTTTTAAAGTAAAAAATAATCAAGTTCAAATGAATTCAGTTGCATGTGAATTCTGTATATTTATTAGATTAAGGTTAACATTTCAAAATGCTGTTGTCATTGCTTTCTTAATTAAATTGCTAAATTAATAAAAAAACAAATAATAAATGCTGAGGTCTTAAATAGGGAATTCATTATTTAACGGAGACTTGTGCTGACATGGGGTTTCCATATCTGACCACCTTCTAAACATTCTCTTTGTCTGGTTTTCACTTCTTTGTTCTTAAAATCTTTTGAGTCATTGACCTGGCAGAAGAGCGCAGCAAGTGAAGTCATCGCTAAGCCATAACTCTTGGTTATGGTGCCTGTTCTGTGTTTTGTCCATGAAAATATTACAACCATTAGCTTAGAATGACAAAGGTAACTAGTATTTTCAGAAGATGAACATAACAAGTTCAGTCTCTTTGAGAAAAAAATATGCAAAACAGTTAAAAAAAGTAAATCCACAAATTAAAAAAAAAATAATAATTTCCTTTGGTTATTTAAGGGGATCTGTAAGTAGTTTACCATTTTTAAATTGATTAAGAAAGTGCTGGGGATCCTATCAAAATTACAGAAAAATAGGGTAATAGTTTGAGCACCTAAGAGCTTGAATATTACAATTTGTATATTATCCCAATTAACTCACCCAAAGTTTATAGTTTAGGTAATGTAAAAAATACTTCTAGTTCTATTTTAGAATGCAAGTCAGTGACCAGACCAGGATTTGTATCTTCCAAGCAACTGTGGTTTCATAATAGCCAATTTTGGCACCATATGTCCTAGAAAGTTGCTATGAGTACATCAGGCCACTTGCCTTACTATCCAAATCAGTGCAAGATCAGGGAAAAGAAAAAAAAAGAAAGTCCCAGAAGAAATGAGTGGGTTGGATACTAAACTAATTTGGCAAAAAATGAAGGTATTGTTTCTATGTTACTTAATACAAACATTGTTTTTCTGTATAGTATTTGAACTATGTATATATCAATTCGCCTTAAGCTCTGTTTTGTGACCTGTATCGGCACAAAAGTTTTGGATGTGGAAATATTGTTTAGTTAATTATTTTGAAGCTTCATCATATCAAACAACAGTCATTTTCAAAGTAGAAGATATAACATTATCTCTTAGTTGGAAAAAATATCTTTTTTCAACCATGTTATTAAAAAAAAGAATATTGTATTTAGATTAGTGCATATTTTGTGTTATTTTTGCAGTGTTTATTAAAGTGACTTTTACATTTTTAAAAAACGTATGTTTCCATATATTTCGTATGGAATCATGTTTATATTGTTATTACGTTAGCCTTTTGAAAACTTCCTGAAAATGTGTTTTTTCTTCATTCCTTCTGGTCATAGAAAAATGCTGTGTCACTTGTTTAAGGTGTCATTTGGTGGTACACATTAAACAGAATATTACTTGGCTTTTACTGATATGACTATACTATTGTATGGAATGTTCACATAAAAGGTCCGCTTGACAGATAAAAAGAGGATAGGCAATGTCTACTAATTAGTACTGCAAATGCAACAAATATATGCATGGTTCTCTGTTAAATGTATGTAATCATTTGTTTTTTATTGGTCATTTCCCTGTCTTTTATTATCCTGTTCTATTGCCAGTATATTCATGGAGGAGGTGTTGTTGGGTAAAGCAGCAGAATCAGAGTACTACACTGTCATAAACTTTCAGTGTATCCACCGGCAATGCCAAAGGCAGTGGCAGACTTGAATACAGCCATACCTGGCTTGGAATGTCAAGATAGCAATAAACAATATACTTTGATGCTGCATAAAGATCAATTTAGGGCTTAGTGGTCCTTTAAAATCACAATGCAATATCAGCCTGTTCTGTATACAAGTGGTTGATTTACTGAAAGAATAAACACTTTGTGTTGTAAAATAAATGTTCATTTAGCCTAAAGATTTTAAGATTTGTACATTTCAATTATTCAGTCAAGTAGAAGTAGTCTGAAGCAGTCTGTCCAGATGATTCTAATATAAAAAATGGGCTTTGCGCATCCTGTGTTTTGATGCACCTAGAATTAAATTAGTTCAATCAGGCTTTAATGTATACTATATCAGGTCACAAAAAAGTTGGTAGCTGCTATTGTTGCCACTTAAAAACATCTGGCTGTGTCTGCTTTTAGTATGTTTGAATGACATATCCAGAAAAGGCATGCAGCAGAAAATAGACAGAAAAAGTTAGAATCTATTTTGTCTATACTTGTTCGAGGTCAGAAGGTATTAAATCTGAAGAATATCAACCAGGCAGCTGGCAATTTCAGGAGAAATCAGCAATAGCAGCCTAAATGTTTCTTTAATGGCAAGATTTCTTGAAGCAAATGTAAATGCAAACACCAATGTCCCAAGCCTCATGTAAATGTTCAACATATACCATATTTCTGTATAGTGGAAGACCATTCGTATTCTGGGTGTATGGGTCCTTTAAATCAGTGATCGCCAACCGGTTGTCCGAAGATTTTGGTGGTCCGCGGCTCTAGCCGGTGCACCCCAAGTGGGGTCAGGAGAAGGACCCCGCCCGGGGGATGCACCGGCCAGAGCCACGGACCACGTCCCCCGTGCAGATCTCTACAAAACTCAACACAAGCAAAAGCACAAACACCTCACATAGTCCGAAAGCCCCAAATCAGGATTTTAAAATCAACTTAGGCTTCCCTTTGAAGTCCTGAATGAAAATAGATTTCTTAACTTTCCATCTTAGAATTCACTGACTAAAATACAAACACAGGAATGTTGCACTAAGCTCAGGACTTTGTGTGCCAAACTGATAACAATCTCTGTTACAGTTCTATCTGCCTCCAGCATGCAAATTTAAGTCTGCCATAATCATTATGCCAGAAGTCAAATCCCCTTCTCGATTTTCACTGCTGAAACACTATTTGGCAGTATGTGTTGTAAGAAATTAACGGGGAGAAAAATGACAGATCCCTATCTATAGTCTGCTAAGCCAAACAGATGAATAGAGAAATACACACTACATCATACTTTTTTTTCTATCAAAGCAGAAAATGTAATTAAGTTGCAGGGATTTTTCATCTGATCTGGCTCCCTTTAGTGCCATTGCAAAAAGCATCATTTTTGATTCTGTTAGCTTGGAAACAACTTAGGAAAGGTATGCACTTTCTAAGATGAACTATGATGGATATTTAGTATAGGTCTGTTTATTCTGATTGAAGCGTTGTAGCATTAGGATTACATATAGCTGTTTTTAATTGGTTGTGTTGGTACAAGGTAGTACAAGGTCATATAACTTCTGCAGCTCTAAGTAAACCAGGCCATAAGACAGTAAACACCAACCAGTACTGTCAATGCTCTGAGGCTTATTAAGACATAAATCTCCTGGACCCCACTGCTCTATCCAAAACAGTATACAGATTATAAAATAGTAAATACATACAAACATTGCTCTGGAAAATATTACAAAATAGCTTACAGTATATCTTAGCAAAATGTTTGGAGAAACCATTCTCAATAAAGGTTCCTATATGGCTTCCTTGTGATGTGGCAGAGTGACCTACAATTGACAAATACTGCATTGTTCTGGGGTCAATGCCATTTGAAAAAGTCATTGACATGATGCCAATGATCTTTATAGCTGTCAGTAAGGGTGGTATTCTGACAACCAGTTTTAGGTGCATTATAACACAGACCATCATTTATTCGTTTTAAGTAGGGATTCCCCTGGACCTTAAAAAAAATGAAAGGACTGCTTTATGCTAAAAAGAAGAAGTCTGGTTTTGAGGAAGACTTGCATCCCTGGTATATAGTTTTAATTCAGGTATCTAACCTAGACGTCATATACAGTAGGTGTCTAACCTACCTTATATCCAGCACTACAGTGCTAATGCACCATATACCTTATGATAAGTTATATCTCTGAACTCAAATTCAGAATTGAACCCTAATTTAATGAATGTCTGAGAACAGGGGAAGAATTGATATACTAGGGCCAATCCAGCAAACAGTTTTTTCCTAAATGGAGGGAAAGCAGCTAACCACTTCTTAGATTTAGGACTACATTTGTTTTCTTTTTTTTATTATATAATAAAACCTATACAAGAGTGTATTTCACAGTCCAAATAGGAGCAAATAAGACAAGATCGTTGTTAGGATATGCATTGTTAAGCTGTTTGTTTACATGCAAAATGGTGCTCAGCACAGATTGGGGCAAATATATAGTTTGGTAATGTAAGCATTAATTAGTGTTATTGAATATACTATATAAACCTTTGCGGCTAATGAATAAGAGATTTCGGTATTATTAGTCACTAAATAAATGTAAGTTAGAAAACAATGTATTAGAATGGTTTAACTTTTTTCAATATTAGCCATATCTTACTGTAAGTAACTGAATTCAACATGATACACCAGAAAATCAGCAGTTAAAAACAATACATAAGCCTAGTCCTTTCTCATAGCAATGTTGAAAGTGGGAAACAAAGCTGAAAACTTTAGTGATAAATAATAGATCTAGCTGAGTGAAAATGACCATTTTTTACACAAAAGTTTTCTGCACTACCTAAGGCTGTGTTTAAACATAAATATAGAACAGGCGCATGAAGGGTTCCCTTTAAGAATGGGAATAAATTGCCCCCTGCTGAGTGACACAGCTATAAACTCATAGCAGTCTTTGGTTGGGGAGACTTTGATAGAAAGTTCCTAGTTAGAATCACAATTCTCGCTTGTCACACAAGGGCTATGTAACAAAGAAGCACAGCTGGAGCACATGTAGAACAAAGCTTCAACTTCCTACTCTCTTGTACATTAAAAAATCTTTCCTTTGATCATACTACAACACCTGTCTATGTCCAGTTTTGCAGCCAAAGCACAGGTCAAATAACAGTATGTTTTAATGTAATATTCATATCTGGACCTTTCAGATAAGAACATGCCTGCATTTGTGTCATGCAAAAACCTCTTATCAAAGGAAGATCCATTTCTAAGCGACAGTGAAAGGATGGCTTTACAACACAGCTGTGATCTGACAGACTATGCAGATAAAGCTGGACAACAATGAGATTTTTTTTTAGGTAATACATTTGCCATTCTTACCTGTGCCTAAAATCTTTATTTCTGGGTGGAAACAAGAAAAGAAGAGAGTCAAAATAAATAAAATGTTGTTAGAGGTGAAGAGTATGAAGATGGAAATGTTTCAAGTAGGAATGACAAATACCCTAATGAGCATGCCATATATTCTGCATACTATATTCAAAACAGCATCACATGAGGTTTGGCTCATCCATTTTAGGAAAAGAAACAAAATACTTTGTAAGGTTACTTTGATTGTTATTTATGGAACATTTCTCAAGTACATGGGCAGATCATTTCTCAAGGTATTTTGATGCACTTCAAAGTACTGGTCTATTAATAAGGTGATCCGGGAATAATCAAATAGGCATAGTATCTCCAATGCTATACATGGTGGTCATACAGATCTGAAACAACCACAAAGGCGTAAAATGACATTTCCTGGTATACTTTGCTGAGATTTTTGCAATATATTTCTTCTAACTTGTTGCAATATTTTCTTTTTTAATGTTTTTCATGCCATTATTTTTGGTCAGATTTTGCTATCTTTTTTCATGCCATGCCATGATATTTCAAAATATACAGAAGTCTTTTCTTCAACCAAGTGTTCTTTGTGTAGTGATATGCAGGGTCCCTCTTATACCCTGCTTTTCTATACAGTATATATTTTAGGACCGAATAAAGTGTTTTCCCTCCGATAGCATGGCCTGTTTTTGGCAACCCTTTGGTGACACTGCAGTTAACAACTTCTGTTAACAAGGAACCTTGTATCTGTTTTTTTTAATAGTTGTTGTCCTAAATCTGGTACTGCTGTAATTTGCAAGGAAAGAGGGACCACTCCATGTTTTATAGTATCAGAAAATTTAGCCCATCTATGGCCAGCAAAAGTATTATGGATTGCATATGAGAAATCTTCTTACAATGAACAATCAAAGGTCAGAGTATGTCATTTCATTGTGAGAAAACACATGTATTTACCTCCTAGGCAGCAGCAATCAAAGAAAAAAAATGCACTGATCATTATTTAGAAAAAAATTTAATGAATAATATAAAGAAATAAAATTACAATTTACTTAAACTTTTTTTAATACAGCGTTTTTTTATTGGCAGCAGATATTATTAAAGGTTTTTTTTGTTTTTTTTTTTATTAGAAACAAAATTTAGATCCCAAATTTAGCCTATTATATAAAAAAATCCCTTTTCTTTCATCTATTTTCTTGTCATTTTATTTAAGTATACTAGGTTTAACCTGCAGGTGAAACCAGTTTTTTAAATTACTTTCTACTATTAGCCAACAACACAAAACTATGAAATTTAATACTATCATTATAAATTAAATATAAAAGTTGACTTAATGCAATGACAAAATAAATTGACATACCTAAGCTCCAGGACACTGGTTACATTCCCTGATGGAAATATTCGACGGATGAAGTTGAAATCTCCAACATACAAGCTTCCATCTATTCCACAGGCCAACGCCACAGGGGCAAGCAGCTTGTTGCCATCGGCCTGACCATTGCAACTAGGGCAAGAAATGCTGCGCCTTCTGCCATTTCCCATGATACTGCTGATAACTGGAGGCTGTTGGGAAATAAACTGGTTTTCCCCATTGCCTTTGTAAAGGATACCTGCGAATAAAGAAAAAAAAAATTATTTTGTATTTTCCTTTCTATTGTTACCAGCATAAGGTAAATTACACATAACAGATATCTTCATAAAAAAATTACCTTAACGCAGCAATGTTAACATTTTTAAATAATTAATTAGTGAAATTAGAATTCTAATTAGATAAGGGCATCCATTAGCTGGACTACAGACTGTTAGTTATCGCTGTATTCTCAAAGACTCTTAGTGAATAGTAACAGGGTGACAGGAATTCTTAGACAAGGCAAAAATCATACACAGTTAAAAAATGTTTGAAAATAAACTGCTACCTAAAGTTTCTGGTCAATGTAAAGGAAAAAGATTCAATGGTCACCAAAGCCCAAGGTGAGAGCAATGCTATATATGACAAGGGTAGATAACTAATTTACTGGGTAGGATTGAATTTATATATACCTATTACAAATGAAACAGTTATTAACACTGATTTTCAAAACGGACAACAAAAAACCTTAAAAAGTCAACAAGTTTCTGACAGTATTAGGTAATCGTTCATTGCCTGCCTAAATGTATATATACCAATAAATTGTCCTTTAATCCAGACATTTTAAATAGAATATCACTCTAAAGAAAACTATAATGATACATTTTATGCTCAATGTACTTCATCATCATTCATATGAAAAAAGCACTTTACCGATGAAAAGATGCATGGTTTAGTGCATTATATAATGTAGATGTACTCTGTGCACCCACACAGTTTTCTAATGTTTTGGAATTTATGAATATTCAAAATAACATGCTGGATGTATCCATGGAAAATTATGCGAGGACTGAACTAACGGCCATTGTGTCGGCTAAGATTCCCATTAATAAATATCCTAATTTATACAAGTCGATCAGACTGTTTACGATGGTAATCAGCGTTTTGATCTCCATTAGAAGCTCAATTAATTTAAATAAATAACTGACCTATCCCTTAAAGCAGAATGTAACATTAAATAAAAAATTGCAAGCAGCCAGGCTTATTGCGAAAGTGCATGCAATGTCCTTCTAGAAATAAAATAAACCTACTTGCCTAAGGGCAATTTTTTATACTCTGATTCTGTTTTGCAAGCTATGATATATTCAATATAAATTGAAGAAGACATATTCCTTAATCAAAATTGAACAAATACCTTTGGAACTAAATCGTACAAATTTAATATGCATTTGGACATTTGGAAACTGCTTTGCTGTAGCTGTGCAACTAACTATCACTCAGTTAATATATTGAGATTCCAGAATTGCTCAGCACCTATTTCCTGTGACTACATGTCCTGCATTTCCCATGTAGACACATGACTTCCACTGTAAAGTGGGGATGCTGGGAAGTAAATTCTGCAATCTTTTGTTCCTCCTATTTGCAGATATGTTGCAGAATGTCTTTTCCATAGCTGAATTTACAGAGGAATGGAAGTGGCAGTGTGCAAGCAAATCTGGCCCATGAATTTGATATTTTGTCTAGCATTTACTTATATACAGTGTTCCAATTTACTTATCAACTGGGTTGCAGTTAGCATTCGCCTCAATGACTCTTGGTTTTAGCTAGGCTTTAAAATAAATACAAAAATTGCTAGTAAAATAAAAAAGACTTTTATTCATGGCGATTGAAATTTTAAAATGTTCTAACTAATTAGAGTGTTTTCAACACCTTTTTCTTGGACAACCCATACAGGCCTTTCCATTTATTTATCCTCTCATTATGATGTGAAGGTGATCTGTGGCAGGTTATTGATCTCAGGAACTGAACAATACAAGGCAATGTAATATACCAGCCATAATTTTCCTTCCACGTTACTGTTTCACAATCAATACATATCTTAATTACAACAAATATCAGAAATCATAACAAGTCTTAAAATAAAGTTGGGAATAGAAATGTTCCTTTTTTGTATTACACCTTAGAGTATAATTTTCTTTCAGCTAAAAAGATTCTAACATTGATCTCAGCATCATATATCCACGTTAATGCCTTGCAGGCGCTGTCTACTGTCTGTAGCATCTTATTTCAAAATAGTTAAACACTGAAAATTCAGTTACAGTGTTTTACCTATAACTATAGATAGTGTATACCATATACTAAACGAATGACAAAGCTGGAGTAACTTTTTAACGAGCTGTATTGATCATTTCAATAAAGTAAAGCACAGATCAATGATTGGCAACAAAGTGCAGAAACCTGTCACCCAAAGGGTAAAATCAGTTTTTTTATTTTATTAAAATAATCCTAAAAGAATATTAGTTGATTTATTCCTTACACTACATGTGTGAGTATAATCTTTCTATTCTTACTCTATTCATATCCTACTGTGCTAATTTTAAAATTGGTCAGCAGATAATATTTTTGAAAAAAAGGCTTTTGCTATTCAACTGGTTTTTGGTATTTAATTGATTGTTTTGATCAATGGTTTAACTTTTCTTTGTATCAGGGTTTGGAACCTAACCCACCTATATTTTCTGTTAGCTTAAAGATGACATACGAGTAAAAATACACTTTCAGATATTAAAAGGGTACATATGGGCATTATTAAATATCCATATAATTCTGAGTTTAAAAAAAGTGGACTTTTCATACCATAAGCAAGGAAAAAAAACACATTCAGTTCCTTTAGGACAGTGGTGCCCAACCCCTGGGCAGTGGATAGCTGCCAGTCTGTGGCTGGTGAGCTGGGGGCCACAAATGACAGGATGCAGAAGCCCCGGCAGTGGTAGCGGTACATATTCTGGACTGTGCTGTCAAAAAGGTTGGGGACTACTCTTTTAGGGCACAGCCTAGGGAAGGTCCTGAAGAGTTGTGGTTACTAGGTGGAATACAATTTTTTTTTACATCCGTGGCTAGGCGGATAACATTTCTAATTTAAACCAAAAACATGCAGTTTTTGCCTTGATATCAAATGAGTCATAATGAGCAATAGGAATTCTGGTGTCAAGAACCAATCACACATAATTTATTTTAAGATGCCAAAACATAGCAAAGTGGTTTCAGCAAATTAGGGGTTACTTCTGCATTACGATGCAATAAAAAAAAGACACTAAAACAAAGGCGAACAAAGTAAACACCAAAAAATGGCGAGCAGCTCAACAAAAAGTGAATAGCAATGAAAAATCATCGTCATTTTGCATATTTCGTGCTGAGCTGGCACATTCCTAATGGGCCTGATGGAAATTAACAAGCAAAGCTTATGCCTAATGGGAAATTTTTCTTACTTAGGAAAATGTTAAAGTGTGGACATGCCTATCTATTAGTGTCCTGCATTGTGCACAGATCAATGAATACATCTCAGGCCATGTATAAAATTGTCAGTTATTTTTTTCTATATGAATGTGTCACAATAAATCTCTATTTGCCATAATCCACGTAAACCACATGTCAGTTTTCACGTTGTACCTAAACATGTTTTATTGATTGTGGATGCACGTTTCAGAAGCAGTACTACAGGCTAATGGTTACACTGTTTTTTTTTTATTCTCTGAGATGCCATTTAAACAATCAGCCTTGTTTTTTTTTTTTTAAAATAAACACAGAAAAGAATTACAAAGGGAACTTGAGAGCACTGTTCTTCAAAGCTCTTTAAAAACTGCTCTAAATAAATAGAATGGTTTCTTTGTTGTAAATGTTTGAAGCTTCCAAGATAAAAAACAGATAGAAGAAGTGGCTAAACTCTAAAAGCAGAGGGGGCAAAGAGACATGTAAATGAGGAAAATGTCTCCTAAACAATGTACTATTACAATGCTGTCCTGATTAGGAATTAATAATAAAAAAAATCTCTGTGTTACTTGGGTGATTACATCATTTGCAACAATCACTGGGAAACTGCTATTTTTTTTTTCTGCAAATGAGACGCTGTATAATTTTCATCAGAGAGATCCTCCAAGTCGGCTATTGGCGTTATAGCACATGATTTATCCTGTCATTAGCTTGAGAAATAGGTCCTTCAGCTTTCTCCTCTCGTGTGGAGGAAGGGGAAGACAAGCAGAGGAATATTTATGACCGTGTATCAGAGTTCCCGCACAAACACCTGTCACTTTCTGCACTCCTCCCCAAAACACATTTCACCAGCTCATCCACCTTGTCATTACAACTAACCACTTCGTTTATTCAATTAGACACGCGTCACTTTGAAAAGTCACCGGTTGTCATGTGGAAATGTTGAATATAATTTAAAACTGGGAGATTGGTTCACCTTGTGGCATAAGGCAGCCTCATGTTTTACTATTCATAGGCACCTCCATTATTGATGCAAACAGCAACATTTTCCTGACTCCTCATTCAGCTCAGATTCATTACATGCTAGTGGTTAGTGTGAAATGTGCTCCAGTTTCTGAAAGATGCCTGCTGTCAACTCTACAGAGATATCTTCTGTGTGATTAGAACCGCAGGAGGACCCATTTTGAATATCTGTGTTTCTGCTTTCAGTAACCCTTGCTTCTGAGTCCAGAGAAACATGAAGAGAACCTGTACCCCTCTAAGGTTTCATGGAACAGGTTCCATTCTATATTAGTTTTGGGGATAAAACTATATTGCAACTTGAATTGAAGAGGATGACAACAATCTATGATTCTAAGAGGGGACCCGTAAAATACCCTATTTTGTTTTCGTCTTTATCTGTGGTAACTGTATAGGAGGCTTAAAATAAACCAGCGGCAACTGAAATATTGGGGCTTATTACTGACTTGTTTCTAAAAGTGCAAGAATGAGGATAACTGTCAGGGCCAAGTTACACCTAGTTTCAGCACCTAGAGGTGTATGGAGCTGTATGATTCTTACTATGGTGCAGTGTTTATTACAGTGCAAGTTTCTGGGGTACATGTTGCAGTGTGTATTGGAGTGCATTGTTTTGTGTATTAGGGAAATTAGTACACTTGTTATGTGTGCATGCTGTAGGGTGGCATTTTTACATGGATGATAAAAAGGGTGCCCTTTATTTTATTTGAACATTCACCTCTAAAGAATATTCTGTGTGTTTTTTTTATTTTGGGAAATATCTATAAGCATGTAGATAGAACTACCAATACATGTACACATACTTGGTGGTGCATGGTACATTTAATAGGGTTTTACTATTTAACACTCTTTAAGAGGCTGACCCTAGTGTTGTCCTAGAGGACCAAAAACTTTAGAAAAAAAGTGCACGGTACCTTGACAAGAACAATATTTGAATGTCAAATGTTGAAAATTTTACAAAATATAAGTCTTATAATTGAAAGGTCCCTAAGGGTGCAGAATAGCTTGTTAAACCTATTTTTTATTGCATTTTAAAACATTGTTGAAACAAAGTCCATAAAAAAACAAAGATTTCAAAAATTCTGCCGAGAACTCAAATATGGTGGATTGATTGTTAGAACTAGTGCCATTCATTAACAAACCTCATAATATAAACACTGAGCAGCAGGAGATCTACCTGTTCTTTGTAAGATTGAACAGAACATCCACTTTTTTGGGGAAAGAACATTCCTCAAAGTTATTCCTTTAACTAGCTTGAAAATGCGTGCTAATACGAGCAATGCTGAAACTGGCGAGATTTCATGCCAATATCAAACTGTGCGCATCCACTGTGAGAAGGAGACATTCTAATGTGTGATTCTGCTAATGATTTGGGGAAAATCAAAAACAGGAGTTTAATAACATGATGTTATTTTTAACCAGAAGTTGCATTTTTTTGTGGAATTCTCAATTCAGTGCTGATCTATAATGTCTAAATAGTGGTAGAATTACTATTAGGTTTGACAAAGTTCATCAAAGGAATTGTGCAAACAAGTGAACAAGAATTAAAATTTGAACTAGTTTACTTACTAAACAGGCAAGAATGCGTTTGGTTTGCTTTTATGCCTAAGCAATTAAACATACCCTATAAAATACCTTCATGTCAGACTTGAACATAGCCAAGACAGAGTGTCCTCTGTCAAAGGGCATGAGCCATATTCAGCCACAACCCCTCTATGGCACTGTCTGAACATCACCCTTTGACAGATACATGCTTGTGATTCAACATGGCAGCTGTTTTCTGAGGCTAGTAGCTAGAAGCAAGCAGGGAAGATAGTGAAAGACAAATTTTTACACATTTTTGCACTCCAATTCAGACCACTGTAAAGCAAACATTCCCTGACTCCATGCCAGTCTGCTGTCTTCTGCACACTATGGGATCAGGATGTCAATTTGACAGCCTAGACCTGCAGATAACACTTAAAGACTAAAGCTACGTACACAAGTCAGATTTTTATCGCCCGATAATCGGCATCGGCCAATTATCGGGCGAAAATCTGCCGTGTGTACAGTCGGTGTCGTCCATCGTCCGGACGACCGACCTGCCGGATCCACGGACGATGGACGACAGCCGATCCTAATGAAAGGGAAGGGGAGAGCGCGCAGCAGGGTGCCGCTCCGTCGCTCTCCCCCTCCCCTCTCCATAGAGCATGAACGGTGCTGTATGTACAGCATCGTTCATGCATCGTGCACTCCCTTGTCGTTGGAATGGATCGTGAAAGATCCTTTCCAACGACAAAAATTGGAAGTGTGTACGCAGCTTAATTCTCCAGGTATAATCAGCAAAGTTTCATTGACAATAGACAACTAGCCCAGCATTGTACTAGAGAGGCACTTTCTGCATTGCAAAACTTTAAAGTTTGCATTTTTTGTGTGCTTTGTTTTGTTGTAGCACCTCATTGTAGCACTAAATGATTCAGCTAACAAATCTAAGGCTTGGTAAAGCTGCGTACACACATGCAATTTTTGTCGTCGGAAAGGATCTTTCACGATCCTTTCCAACGACAAGGGACTGCACGATGCATGAACGGTGCTGTACATACAGCATCATTCTGCTCTATGGAGAGGGGAGGGGGAGAACGACGGAAGGGCACCCTGCTGCGCCGCTCTCCCCCTTCCCTTGCATTAAGATCGGTCGTCGTTCATCATTCGTGGATCCGCCAGGATGGATTCACGGACGATGAACGACGCCGACTGTACACATGCCAGATTCTAGCCCGATATCTGGCGGATGCCGATTATCGGGCGAGAAAAATCTGACGTGTGTACGCAGCTTAAGTGCAATATATCACATTTTTCTTGGGTTTAGATACACTGTAATATAATCTTCATACGTTTTTTTATTTTTTCACTTTGCACTAAAATTTACATAAAGAAGTCCAGTGAAAATAGCAGTGTATTATGAGGTCAATGTTTTTTTTTTGTTTTTTTATAATGCTTCCAATCAAACTGCACAGACCAAAAGAGAGCAAATGTTCCTGTTAGCATTTATCTACACTTTAAGCTTTATTATCAAGTTGTTGGTTTTATCTATTTTTACTCCTTAGAATTATTACCATGAAAGCAATGTGACTACATGTATTAAAGACTCCATGAAGACTATTTTTGTATTGGTTACTGCATTTTTAATTACACAAATTTATTAAAAAAATTATTACAAAAACTTTGTTTTTCAGTGCTAACCAATGGCAGAAGATTTGTTTAGAATTTGATAACGCAGCCTAGTAACATATGTTTAAGGTTAATTGTGGGCAGTCAAGTGATAATGCATGGAGAAAGCAACTGGCTCAGTAAAGTGTTGTTGCATTAACCCCTTGAAGCACACACCAATTCAATGACCCGGTCAGTACCATAGAAAATCTGTCTTACAGTAAGGATTCTTCATTTAGAATAGATATGTAACACGAAAAGTCTACATATAACACAATCACAATACTCTCTCCATATTGCAAGTATTTTGATTGTATATTGTAATTAGGTATTGTGATTGACTGATATACTATATATATATATATATATATATATATATATATATATATACACACATATAATACAAAACTCTCCCAAGCGCAGCTTTTATGGTAACAATCCAAGTGATTTATTTTAAGACAGGTTTGTTTTTTTAACAAATTCTTGCCAGAAACCAGTTTGTTTTTATGTGTAAATACAGCTCTGACCACCTAGAGATAGAAGAAAGAACTGAGGAGTGATCTGTATGCCTACGGGGAAAAAGAATTTATGATAAATATCACAAGGTTTCCACATCATTGAAGCAGGATTAGATTATTGTATTATTCACTTCTCTAAACATAAAGTGGAATTCTACCCAAACAGCTAAACATACAGGGAAAATGCATATAAATGAACAGCTTTACCTGTCAAAATACTTCAATTCTATGACACCACTACTCACTATGGTAGTTTGCAGCTTCCTGTGTCACCTTACAAATCACTGAACTATAAATTTGAATCAAAACGCTTGTAGAGCCCACTACGTCTTTTGTAAGGCTAGGTACACAGGTGCAATAATTATCATTAGAAAACAAACAATTAACGACCAATCAAATTATTTTGAACGATAGTATAGTGCACGATTCTGTACATGCTGTAACAATACGATCGTTAAAATATAATCCACTAATAATGTACAAACACTTGATACGATTGTTTGAACCATGCAAGTGATGTCTACCAGAGAAAGTGCACCGCAGAACTATCCACAATCACTGAACGACCGTACACACAATAGATAGCAAAGGATGGTCGCCCAATCAGATCCCCCGGGACGGTCGTTCGCTTCCAGCAACATTCCTCATTCATCGGCGTTGTTGGCTAGTCATTCTGCACTTTCTTGTTAAAGATTATCAGACGATCAGTCATTAATCATTTGTTTCCAACAACAATTATTGCACGTGTGTACGTAGCCTAAGTTACATGAACACCTACCAATTCAGGCTCTAGTACATTCATTTACATTGTAAATTATGTTCTTACTGCCTTACAGTCCATTTTCTCTCAATAAATGTGTATATGGGTCATGCAAAGACAAAACAAATCGCTGCTTTATACCATCCAAGTTCAGTCATTGGGTTGATTTTCTACATGAGTAGGAGCTATTTACTTTGCAAAGTAAACCTGCCTTCACTTTGTATACCCAATCATTTGCTGGGACAAATTCTGTTTTCTCCCCCTGCACGTGGTTGAATATTTAAGTAAATATTGTTTGCACCTTCTTTACCAACACTAAATTTGCTCATATCCCTTAAGGAAATCAACTCAAGAGAAAAATGCATCACAAATACTTACAATCCACTCAAAAAATGTAAAAATATCTGGCATCAACATCATCTATTAGTTACACAATACAGCAACAATACACCTAGAAAATATATGCCTGCCCTATGCCTAAGAGAGGAGTACAGCTTGTCCTGATAGTACTCTTACATCTAACTCTAGCTACATCAAAATATCCCAGATAAGCTACTTTTTAAAATCAGTAAAAAGGACTTACCATTTTGGACATCCAAAACATGATGTTTATCCAATGTCCATCCACCCATGTTTGAGGCGTCCAGCTCATAGCCTTGTAAAATTGCTGTTCTTTTTTCCCATAGAGTAAGGTCAAGGCAGGATTCATATTCATATCCAACAGACACTGCAAGACAAAGTCACCATGAGTGCATACTGTATAAATTACAAGAAAATATTAAACATATTATAATTGCAGGCTGTGCTGTACTTCCCCACATCTTTAGGTTATTAACAATATGTATTTCACTGGAATCCTATCTACAGAACCCTGCAGACAAAATACAAGCCAATGTGCTGATCGTGGATAATGCCAACTCCAGTGCCTGATGTTAGGAACTGGAAATGGTTTGGTTAAAGATTCTTTCTATACGTCTATGTAATCCATGAATCTTTACAAGCTACATCAGTCAAACTTGCGTATTTTGCGTATAATATTTAATTTCTAGATCAAGATCCTCATACTTTCATTGTAAAATTACACCCACACTAATAGATAAATGAATAAACTGCTAGCAGCTTCATATCTAATTATTTTATATATGAAGTACTCTGTACTCTATGATGTACAAATGTAACAGACAATTTCACATACAAAGGTGAATTCATGCTTGCTGGGACTGTGCAATAATGTGCTTTGTATTAGGTAGCCTATTCACTAGCACCACTTATTTCCTAAAAACTGAATGCACTAAAAATGTGCATGTCCCATTTGTAGCACCATGCTTCATGGCAACACACTTTAGCAGGTTGGCACGCTATTGAAAATGAATGTTAGTTAAGGAAACCGTATGCAGCTTACTGTGGGTAACTGCCCTTTACAGAATACATATTGAGTTACATTAATCACACATATAGCCATGGACCTTTAAGAAATAAAAGAGGCAATCAACTTGCAATTGCCTTTTAGCTGCAGACATTATTCAAACATACGTTATGACACAATTCTTTGTTATGAGACAATGACATGTACTATAATTAACAAAATACACTTCGGGAGTAATTCGCTTTTAGCTATTAAACATATTCTGTATTATGATTCACCCAATAAAACACCAGTGACAGCTGAAATCACAGATAATATTCTGTGTAGACACCTTGAGTTGTATAACACCTTGTGTGATGAATTGCAGCTATCCTGCAGTGTTTTTACATATTTTCCCTGGTTACAACATGTCAGGATCTGAGCTAGTCTCATCATCTCCCACTCCTGCTGCTTCTGCCTGGATTATCTCCATGGCTTCAGGACACACCATCCTCACTGCTTCTCACCTCAATCATCTGGGACAGCAGTTTGTTCCTTAATGGCAGTGCTGTGATCTTAACTTTCTAACCTACCTTGTGTTTTTTTATCTGTTTATTCACAGAATTCTTAATTGAGGACTTAGATAGCTGTTCGTCTTTTCTCACCAATAGATTGCTTCATTACCTTTGTGATTACACAATTGCTCTTATATCTATTAGAGACTTCCTGGATCAGTTACCACAGATGCTACACAGATGGCACATGAATTGGTTTTACCATGTTCCCCTCACACCATATGGCAAACAGAACTTTTCCAGCTGAAAAAGTAGGGATCACTGGTCCCTGTGACAGCTGGTAGTTGTTCAGAGTAGGAGATGGGACGTAAGTTTCATAGTCAAGATTCTGCCAAGCTTTTTAGTAGACTTCTACCTACTACTGTAGTAAAATATTGTAACACCCATCTGCATATACTGTCAGACACAAACATAAAAGGACAGAGTAACCTGAAACACTAAAATACTGTATGATTAGCATTAGCAATAGGTCTACTTGAACATAGGCATCACAATACAAGCTTCTGGATGATCGGTGTACTTCATATCCCCAAGTGTAACTTGACATCAGATCAGGAAAAGGATATTAAGCTTAAGCTCTGAGCAAGGTGATCACTATGATTGTCACTGCAGAGCAATCACATGAACACTGAATGCAGGTATTACATTTGCCCAGGAATGGTAGTCTGCTTATTTGGACAAACAAATGCACAGACAGAACTGATGCCATGAGTAGTGGATATGGTTCTGCACTCAGAAAAGTATATTTAGTATGCTTTATTTTTATGATTTGCACTTAAATATATACTTTAACATATCAGTTTATTACATTTTATACAGTAATACTGTAACTGCTGGTACACTAGCATTTGCAATGAGCTTACTGCATGAAGTTTTTGTTGTTCTAGTTATCTAGTCATGCTTTTAGGATTTGTCTGAATAATATATCACGTGAGGCACTTTTATATATTACGTGTGTGTGTGTGTGTGTATATATATATATATATATATATATACAGTTAGGTCCATAAATATTTGGACAACTTTTTTCTAATTTTGGTTCTGTACATTACCACAATTAATTTTAAATGAAACAATGATTTTCAGCTCTAATTCAGTGGGTTGAACAAAAAGATTTACATAAAAATGTGAGGAAATAAAGCCTTTTTTTTACACAATCATTTCATTTTAGGGGCTCAAAAGTAATCGGACTGTTGACTCAAAGGTTATTTCATGGGCTGGTGTGGGCAATTCCTTCGTTATGACATTATCAATTAAGCAGATAAAAGGCCTGGAGTTGATATGAGGGGGAGGGGGTGCTTGTATGTGGAAGATTTTGTTGTGAACAGACAACATGTGGTCAAAGGAGCTCTCCATGCAGGTGAAACAAGCCATCCTTTAGCTGCAAAAACAGAAAAAAACATCCAAGAAATTGCTACAATATTAGGAGTGGCAAAATCTACAGTTTGGTACATCATGAGAAAGAAACAAAGCACTGGTGAACTCAGCAATGCCAAAAGACCTTGACGTCCACGGAAGACAACAGTGGTGGGTGATCGCAGAATCATTTCTATGGTGAAGAGAAACCCCTTCACAACAGCCAACCAAGTGAACATTCTCCGGGAAGTAGGCGTATCGATATCCAAGTCTACCATAAAGAGAAGACTGCATGAAAGTAAATACAGAGGGTGCACTGCAAGGTGCAAGCCACTCATAAGCCTCAAGAATAGAAAGGCTAGATAATACTTTGCTCAAAAACATCTAAAAAAGCCAGCACAGTTCTGGAAAAACATTCTTTGGACAGATAAACCAAGATCAACCTTTAACAGAATGATGGCAAGAAAAAAGTATGGAGAAGGCGTGGAACAGCTCATGATTCAAAGCATAGCACATCATCTGTAAAACATGGCGGAGGCAGTGTGATGGCTTGGGCGTGCATGGCTGCCAGTGGCACTGGGACACTAGTGTTTATCCATGATGTGACACAGGACAGAAGCAGCCAAATGAATTCTGAGGTGTTCAGAGACATACTGTCTGCTCAAATCCAGCTAAATGCAGTCACATTGATTGGGAGGCCTTTCATAGTACAGATGGACAATGACCCAAAACATACAACCATGGCAACCCAGGAGTTTAATAAAGCAAAGAAGTGAAATATTCTTGAATGGCCAAGTCAGTCACCTGATCTGAACCCAATTGAGCATGCATTTCACCTGTTGAAGCCTAAACTTCGGATAGAAAGGCCCACAAACACACAGCAACTGAAAGCCGCTGCAGTAAAGGCCTGGCAGAGCATTTTAAAGGAGGAAACCCAGCAGCTGGTGATGTCCATGGGTTCAAGACTACAGGCTGTCATGGCCAGCAAAGGGTTTTCAACTAAGTATTAGAAATGAACATTCTATTTTCAGACTTTTAATTTGTCCAATTACTTTTAAACCCCTGAAATTAGGTGATTGTGTAAAAAAAAGGCTTTTGTTTAACCCACTGAATTAAAGCTGAAAGTCTGCAGGTCAACTGCATCTGAGTTGTTTAATTTAAAATTAATTGTGGTAATGTACAGAACCAAAATTAAAAACTTGTCTCTGTCCAAATATTTAGGTATATATTCAAAATTATTTACCAAATTATAAATATTTATAGTGATAGTAAAGAAGAATGTATGTAGAAACTAACTTTTCTTTTTAACATAATAAATAAAAAAGAAACACATACCGACAGCTTCAGACAATCCATAGACTTTCTGGTTGTACGCATCAGTCTTATCCCATATAAATGTGTAGGAAAGGTTGGGGGATGCAGGGAACCATTTTTGGAAAAGTCGTCCAACTACTGCAACCATCAGGTGTACCTTCATCAGATTGAATGGTATTACTGAATGAGTCATTGTAATTTTAAGCACAGATTTGTATCCAGCAGCTCTTGAACTCAAATAGGATAGTTTTAAATCAGTCCCTGGAATAGTTGTTTCCTCATGAAGTACCTGGTTTAAAAAAAATATAAGCAGATTAATAGATAGAAATTGCCAAACATTGTAAATAAATTGCTGGAAAATAGCCAGAATACAGAAAGTCTAATAAAAGAAAAACGATAAAATGATAATCAAGTGTACAAATAACAAGAGAGATTTTCATATATAAGCATAGCACAGTGGAGTATTGTTAGAAGAGGGTCAGGGCATACGTTTTCATAGCCATCACCAAAGACATGAATAAAAAAATGTTCCTAGCTTGATCCAATAAACAATTATCTCCTGTATTGAGTGATAGAAAATAAGATACTAATGTGCCCAAAGCAAGGGCCACTATTAACCCCACTTAACCTTGTTCACTAATGAATAAGTTTATATTAGGAAGTTAATTATATTTAAGAGTTTGTATTCAAACTGGCAGAATAGGAAGTGAGAGAAACTCTCACTATTCTAGATTGAATAGATATGTTACCTTTTTGTCCTTCTGTCCTTACCTAAACTCTATATTCTGGCTGGAGCAAGGCTTGAAGGCGGCTGTAACACAGAACCTCAGCTTTACAAGTTCCAAACTCTTACCATTGAACCAATACGCTGCTTAATAAAATATAAATCTTTGTATGTATTTGCTTAGTTTTGATTGAGAAAGAAGAAGACATTCTATTGCTACAATAAAGGGGTTTCCAGGTTTCTTATGACTGTACTGGGCAGAATTGTGTAAGTATGTAAGTGGAAACTAAAGCACTTGCTAATTTTCTATAATTGTTACTTTTTCTAGCAGTATTAGGACAGTGCAATAAAGTAACACCAAGAACCAAAAAACATGATTAAAAATAAATGAATACATTTCCCCTATTGATCTGACTCCAATAAATTGAATCTGTTTGGCTAGTATACAGTCAGTGCACTTTGCAGAACATGGATGCTCTCTGAACTTCATTATTGATAAAAACAGTATGTGGTGGAAAACATAGATATATTCAGCCTTATTAGAAGAAACATCTTATAAAACTAAAACATATACATTTCTTTATTAGACATTGTTTTTATTGTATACCTTTGCTGCTCATTGTACCTTTCTAATATAGTTTTGATATATCGGGTGTGTATTGAAGATATGTATGTAACGTAGTCTGCCTTCACCCGGTGTTTAGCTCAGCAGACACTTCAGGCAGCATATTTAATATCAGGTAAATAACTGGCATGACGCACCACTGTAAATTTTGCCAAATGGTTTTAGCTTACTGAACAACTTATCTCATCCATAAAGCTGTCAGTTTTGATGAGGTTCAAAGGCACGTGATATATGTATTGGTTATATTATCAGGCTTGACTCAGTTCTTTATTGTTTTTTTTTTTTCATGTTGAGGATACATAAAAATCTCCCACACATTGCTTACTCTGTTATCGCTGCTCTGTTGCAAAAAGCTTTGGCTTTTCCAAATGGGAAACTGACAGACATTTTAACTACAGTCTGCTGATTGAAGGTTCCGTGCAGTCATTAGTCATGGAGATTTTAGACTTTTACTTACTCAGATATGGCAACTAACGCAATCACCTTTATTTCACTTCGAGCCGCAATGACAGGATTACAATCTATAATAAGATTCCTACACAAAGAAGACTAGCATTTATTGTTGCTAAGCCACCAAGCACTGCTCATTTGATATGCATAGCCAAGTGCAGAAAATAAGAATTGGGAGGGTTCCCATGGGAGAGCTTTCAAACATTCCTTTTTATTGGAATATTTTGGCAGAGAGACTTTGCTTTCCTATGTCATTCTCACATTTTATTACCCAGCGTTTTCATTTGTCAGGTTTTCATCTCACTGCTGGATCTTAAATAAAACAGCTGCCTGTAATCTGCAGGTTTCTCCTACAGTTGTTTCAAAAACATAAAGACAAAAGCCAGTTTCCCCATACTCTTCTGTCTACCGGGAATATAAACAATTGGCCACCATGTTAAAGTTGGGGTGAAGCTGTCACTGAGAGAATAAAAGATAGACAGATGTTGCAACTATGCCACATAAATTGTCTTCTATTGTCAGAATGTGGATTTATTAAAATATGTGCAAATAAATTTGAAGGTTGTTTTGTGAACATCTTCATCCAACACCTACTTAATGTATTAACAGCAGGAACTTCCATCATGTAGGCACTACAGCCACTCCTGTTGCATCTTCCAACAGATACACATAGAAAAGTTATTAAAGTGTCCTGAATTTACTGTCTTGTTGGGTATATTCATGGTTAGAGAAGGTGCCAGGGTTTAGAATCTTTAAATTGTTGGGGAGAGCCAATTATTAGTCTCTTTATGTCTTGGAGCCTGTTGGCAGCTACAATAAATTTCCCATGTTTTTGCAAGATTGCCTTGAGTTTTGAATAGGGAATTACATTGGCTAAATTGGACATACCATGAGAAAAATCTGAATAATGGCATTAAATTCCTTGTATTCTGCATAGTAATTCAGCCACTGCCAAACAAAACCTGACATTGTTTGAATGTCTTTGTTCACTGAACAAGGTTGTATTTGCTATAAGACAAGAGCAAAGTTGAGGCACCAGAGCAATTACACTCATTTTATGCTCTTGTTTTCTTTTGTGGTCAGTAAAGTATGGTAATAGAATAGAAGAAGACGATAGAGATAATATGCAAATGTAGTCATTAGCTCATTTTATTTGCTGCAAAATATTATATAATGTATTTAAATGGCAGATTCACCTTTTGTCAAGTTATCACTTAATAAATACATTCATCCCTTTGAGTGCATTTAACATGGAATAATACCCTAAGCCCCAAACCCTGAATTTTTCCCCCAACATGACGCTAGCAGTCTCCTTCTCATACTGTTCATATGCACCAGGGTCCTATTCATTTCTGGGTGCAAGACTAAGCAGAATGAAGAGAAGTCAGGAACATGCTGGAGATAAGACTGGTATTGCTTATACCTATTTTTTAGATTGAACTGCTAAATAGGAGGTGGGCGTTTTGCTCTTTATTTTACTTTGAAGAATACACTGAAAAATATATGCTACGAGAATATTATACAATGTGTAATACTTTACCGACATCTCACAGAATGCCATATAAGGGACTTGCAAATTCACACTGGGAAAATGCTGCTTCAATTCTGCATTAATTTCATCTAGCATATAAGTAAATCATGTGTGTTATTTCTGCTTACTTTTAACACTGTGGAATCAGGTAGTATGAAGCCTAAGGCATGTACACTTCATCTTACATATGTATAAGTATATATTTTATAGGTAATCTATAGCTTTCTATAGTCATTTGATGTTAATGCTACTCTCTAATAAACTTGTGGATACATATAACTTGAATAATATAGTCTGCAGCTATACACCTCTTCAGTATTTTTTTTCCTGTGCTGTATTTTAATGTTTAAAGTATCTTTGAAAAATAATACGAGTTTTTCATTTTATGCCTGTGATGTTCTAGGAAAATGGAATAAAAGGGATTGCTCACAGAAAGGGTTCACTTTATGTGCAGTCAAGCATGCTGCTTGCAAGTGCTTGTTCACAGTCTCTTCCTTATAATTGGTTTATTTAAGTCACATGACAGTGTTTGCTAATAGGAGCTGAATTTTACTTTGAAAGCATCCTGGTGAATAGCTCAGGACTTAGCACAGTGTGAAAGTAGCTTTTATATCTTGAACACAGTTACTCGCGGAAAAGAAATGACAGCTGTATAAAGACTGTCAAAAGTTCCATGCAGGCATTACAGCTTTTAAAGAAAAAATATCACAGCAAAGCTCCAGCATATTGTGTAAAATTATGAGCAAAGTTTTAATTTGTGCTTTTGCAGTAGCGTGTCATTTTTAACTCACACATATTGTATACATTTAAGGCAAAAGGGAATTAAGTGCAAGGGATAAAAGAAAAAGTGGGAAATGCATAATTGTGAGTCTGATATGTCCTTTGTAGCGCTGCCATCTCTACTAGATGATAATAGAAATCATTTCAGGGTGATACTGCAGCTAATGTTGTTATTTTAACCTGTGTGGATTGGTATTTGGCTTGAGTATGTGGGTGGATGGGATTTAAGTTTGAGATGACATCATTACCGAAAGGTGCGATTGACCTGCAGTTAATTTCCAGCCAGTAACGAGCCAACGCCATTGACACAGGTGCCAATAGTGCTATTATTTTTAAGTTTCATGAGATTTCTGACCTTACGAGTTTACTATGGTCTATATGTTGCAATTTATAGCTTTTGAACACCAACTATCAACTGCATTAAATGCATTTCTATTCAACAAAAACTTTACACATCCTTTTCCTTAATAATAAGGTGTCTGTAAATCCAAGTGTATGTCCTGCATCATACACTGAAATTACACAGACCAATTACTCAAGTTCTTTTTAAATCTTAAAGAAAAAATGTGCCTAAGGAAGGATTACTTTTCTGTATATCTGCAGCAATGCCTGTCATGAATAAAAAGGATATTTGCTTTTCTGAATTGAACACTTACTGCTTGGCTTTCTAGTTGGGGTAAATGTGTAACAAGACTTTCCCTTTCCTACAGGGGTACCCAATATACTTTCACACACACAGCAAAAACAAAAAAACAGGATTAGATAAAACAGAATATGGAAGTACCTGTGTCTCAGGAATTATAGGACTGTCTTCAGGAGATGATCTGAAAAATGTTGACAAAGGAGACGATACTATGACAGGGTTTGGCCGGACAAAACCACTCAGGTCACAACTAGGGATGTCATTCTCCTCTTTCTTCATTACCAAGGTGTCCATTACATAAAACACGTTCCACGGAATCCAGACTGTGTGATATTGTGTGAGGAATGGAGCCCTTTCAAACATGAGCGTGAGTGATGCACCACCATTCGCAACCAGATCAAACCTGCATAGACATAAAGAAGAATAAAAAAGCAGTGATAAAATGAAATCAGGGAATCAAATACTAACAAGCTCTGGTTAGCCCCCATGTGTTGCAATGCAAATGAAAAGAAGTGATGATGGTACCATGCCAGCAGATGCCGAGCTTGTAATATTAAGAAATGCTGCACAGCAAAGCACAAACAGCCCTACTGGGTTTAAAGAATATTGATTTATTTGCTGTATATGATAACCTTTATTGTATCAACATGAAAATCAGCCTGAACATGCAGTTTGCAGGCTACAATGGCCCAACTTCATTCCATCACATCTGGAAGAGGGCTCCCTGAACCACAAGCATTGCAGCACATTTTCTAATTTAGTACTTATCTGCTTATATCATCTTAGCTCCAGCCTTGAGACATATGAGAGGAAAGTGATGTGGGACTGTTATAGCAAGGATCTAACTAGGCTGCACATTATATCTGAAAAACTGGAAAGATTCCAGGAATAAACAAGAACCAGGAGACCGTAATCCAGCCGGGGGGCAAGACTTACAATTATTACTGAGAATCAGCCTGCGTTCTAAATCATGTATAGCACGGGCAGCCCTAACAATGCTAAACTAAAGACATATATCAAAATGTGACACATAATTATGTAAAGTGCAGGAGCATTGCTGTGACAGAGAGTGATAACAAATGCATATGTGTACATATTTACTTTATTACACAGCAATCTTTTATGACCTTGATGACCCCCGATTAGTTTTACCTGTAAGAGGAATCTTAATGAAGGCAGCCAATGCCCATGAAGCTAGGCTTTATTCATAGAATATGGAATGGAATGTTCTCTATGACACCATAATTGATTGCCTATTTTTTCTATTGGTTTAGCAGTTTGCAAAACATATCCTGGTAGAACCATCAATACAGGTGGTTATGTATGAATGCCATAAAAGATAAGGTCGTCATACTGTATTTTTTGAAATTGTCTTTCCTTTTGTAAATCAGATGACCTGTATGTTATCTTTGGACTGAAGTCATTGGAATTCTTCATTGCCATACATTCTTAGCAATCACTCTGCAGCACTGATAAGTAGCAGACAACCCGTCTACATATTTTATTACAAGTAAAGCTAACCCTATGTAATTGTTGATATAGAATGATCAGCCACAATTATATCTAACCATTTTCAATATTTCAGTTGATTCCTAGATTTTATTTGAGAAAACAAGCAATAAAGCACACCTATTGTGCGCTGAAATACATTGTAGGGATGAAAGCTTGCATATGTTATAAGCAAATATGGCTTCCCTATGTATATAAGTACTGTAATTAAAATAAATCCATACTCTAAAGAAACAGAGAAACAAAATTAATATGTATATAGTTTAATTAAAAAAATCTAAACATTTTTAATGCAGCTAGTATAGACAGATTAATTAGACTTGGTATCATCCTGCTATATTACCCACTACAGAAACATTCTGTTTTACTTCTTTGTAATCATTAATAAAACTTTAGGTGTATTATTAGATATATAAAAAATGCAAGCAGTGTCAGTAACTAAGCCTGTTGAAATCATTTATAGTAGAACTGAATGTGAGAGGAAGAGGCAGTACAAGAAACCAGTTATTGTACTGAAAAGAAGATACAAAGAGAAAGCACAGTGACAGAGAGATGAGCTGATCACTTTGCCGCTTCTCCTTTACTGTCCAGTAACAAGCTGGGCAGGTCCATGATGATCTACCTTTAAAGGAAACTGATAATAATACCGGTCGTCACACTGAGAACATTTAGAAGAAGGAAAAAAGCTCTGCAAGTAAATTTCTGGATTGAAGCTAAATATTGCAGCAAAAGGGAAATCTCTCATTGGGTTATCCTTTTTATCTTGCTAATTTTTGGCTAGAGATCTGCTTTAAACATTAGCGAGATCCTTACAAGAATGTAATCTTGACAATTTTATTACAGGCATGTATTGCACTTTGCTTGTTGCAATCTGTATTAATTCTGTAATAAAACCTTTGCTGAAAATGAAAGAGCAGAGTCATAAAATATGGCATTTCCCTTTGCCTTTTATTATGTACACCCCCAGTTATTTTTCTGTTTATGTACTCACATCCCATCTTGGCGTGTGATTGTATATCCATAGTTGGGGTAATGTAAAAATGACACATTGACTCCAATGAGCGGTGTTCCATCAGCTGTGAGAAGCTGGCCTCGGATTACAGATGCAAGGCTATAGAGAATGAGAGAGAGAAAACACAAGACTTCAGGTTATGTATACACTTGCTTCCTGAGAGGTGATTCACAGTATAATTCCCCGCTTCACTACCTCAGGTGGTTTAGTGTGAAGTTCTTGCATCATAAAGCTGCCCAATGGTGAGCACCTCTAGCTAGAGCAGAAAAACACAATAAAATCCTTGTGGTGAAGTACTAACCTTTTCAAGATTAACCTTTTATACTCTACTTCAGAGCTGAAGGGCCTGATAAAATATATCCCTGCATATAAACCTTCATTTTTTACAAGGGACCTTCATTTGCATCTGAAAGATGGAAGAAAATCCCCGAAACTGCCAGAAGATTTTAAAGAAATTGAATGTACTGTGCACTTCCATGCTCATACAGTATGTCAATTAAGTTTTGACTTCATATAATCATCTGCTGCTTTACTCCTGCTTTATACTTTCTATGTGCATAGTGGACATCTTATCTGGATTGGATCAGTCTGTGTCTGTGTTCTTATTTCTTTTTATAAAAACTGGTGGAGACATAAAAATATCTTATCCATACATCCAACATGTGAAAACTTCTACTGCAGAAAGGAAACGTTTACTAAAGAAATATTTAAAGTGTCATAATGAACCCTTCTTTCTCAACATGTTAGTTGCTGGGCGATCCAGCAAACCTGGAATGGATTTCATAAAAGTAATTTGCTATTTGTTAGCAATTGTTTTCAATCCTTGACCAGACCCGTTCCAGGTTTGTTGGACCACCCAGCTTCACTGATGAGGGTGTATCCTCTCAAGCACTGAGGGGCTTTTATAAATCAGGCCCAATGTCTTTAGTAGCTCTTGGGACACTGTCCCAGAACAAGTATACAAATCAAGAGTTCTGTCTACATTAAGAATATGAATCCTGATTAAAAACTAAGGGTCAATGATTAAAAAAGTATTGTATCCAGGGATAGTCAATCAACACTTTCAGAAGGAAGTTCACATCAGTATAAGTTTCCTTTAAATCCCAAGGCAAGCCAATCTCAAGCCAAAAATTAGAAAACTAGACTTTTATTGGATTCTGTGCTCCCATAGGACTTACTTCCTTCCTAGGCAGAACATTATGTAAAATCCATCCAGTGGGAACACAAAATACAACAAAACACTTTCTTCCAAAAAATTAAGAAGGTTTAAAACTTTTTTGCACATTTTAATAAATGTCTGTGTTTACTGTGCCTTTCAGTGACTGATCATTGAGGGGTTATGGAAGAAATGTTCCCTTTTAGTATACTCAGGCTGAGGCTCAGTTACGTGCCTGCAGCTAAAAAAACAATTTCTTCCATTTTATCATTGTCTAAAAAAGCAATTCTAATCATGCTCATTTTAGCATGTCCAGAATGTATGTAGAAACACTTGTAAATGTACTGATGGGTGAACTTTAGGTACCATAAATGCTTTGTAAACGTTTGTAGCCAAAGTCACTGCACTGTTTTTTTCCCCACATGACTTTCATATCTGAACCTGACAACTATTCCAGCTCACACCTGGCATATTCACCAATTATAACACTGAATGCTTCTATGGTCATTAATGAATTCTAAAAGCAATTACAGATCTTAAATGAATTAGAAATTTCTCTAAATAGCAAATTGTGCCTAAGAATAGCAAACTTTTATTTAATCCCTAGGATTCTCTAACTTGTAATAATATACCCTGTGGTCAGGGACTGTGAATGGCTCTAATGCAAAACCTAATGGTGGATCTGTCACTTGGAGAGCAGTATGGTCACTGAGAACCCACTGTACTTATACAAGCACTGTAGACATAAAGCCTGTAATATTATTTCTCACTAAAAAGTCTAATATTGCCTAATGAAAGGCAAGGTACTAAATGATTAGCCCATTCATTTACAGTAGCTTTAAAAGCTTTTGCAAATGTATAAACCTCCAAGCTTTTGACATGTCAAATATCTGGCACTTGCTTCGAAAAAAGTATTCTTTCCAATTAATTTTGCAGCAATTGGTACACCTGATGGGAACAGGAAGGGAGAAGATTTAGAGGGGGCAATAAGGAACATTTGTGCAACAACTTTTAATCAACTGCTGTGCCTAACTGCATTAATACTGTTAAATTACCTTAGACCCAGGAGTTCTTGTGTAAATCATCTTCCTTTACTCAGCAGGACACAAGGCACCTGCTCTCGCTTACTGCTAGTATTTCACATCATTACTGCTTTAATAAAATACCAGTCGGGATGATTAAGAAATCACTGATTTATAACAAATGTTATATTTGCAACTTGTATTATTAAAAAAAGACTTTAAGAAAACACATTTTAATGTTTTTTATGACATTTCTTTGAGAATACTGGAAATTATATTGCAGGTTGATTTTTTTACAGACTGTTGCTTTTCTCATTTTGGGATACATTGGGCTGATATCATTAGCACCTCACTAGGTGGAGAGGCTGAGAATGGAATACTTTGTGCTGCAAGGACATCTGGAACTAAATGTGTTGAAGGCAACAATGAAAATCAAAATCAGAAGAAATGTTCAAACAGACTTTGAGAAATATGTGTGAAGAGCAGATAGACTAAGGAATACAGACAGGGACTGAAAAAGTAACATAAACAATTATTTCAAGGATGCTTGAAATAAAAGAACACCTAACAATCAAAAGGGGCTGTAATTATAGAAACATTGCAGGCTGAATATGTTCTACTGTTTTTGTGACTACATTAGCAATAAAATAATCTAGGCACGTGCTAAAGTTGTGGATGCTTCAAAGCTGTACAAATAAGCAAACAACAGTGTATTACATAAGGAGGGGATTGTGCTAAAGGTTAAATGTCTCATGTTTACTATTATAAACTAATATTGGTTATGACTGACAAAAGTCAAGTTACATGTTAAGCTCACAAGGCTTTGTTTTTTGTTTTGGGGAAACATGGTATCTCATTCGGATTAGAAATCATTTATGCACAACGACCCTCTCTGTGTGAACACCCTATGCATCAATGTATTCTAACTAAACACTGGAGTTACTTCTCCTTGGCCACCAATCAGAATCATACCTGTCCAGGCTTGGGGTTCACTGGTGATTTTTACCTATTTGCTGGCAGTCAACAGAATAGTTACATTCAGATTACATTATATTCTGGTTGAAAAAAGGAATAAATCCAAGTTCAAGTTCAACCACTAGGGATATAAACATACTACAAACCAGTGTATCCCAGATAAATCCATATATACATAGTTTATCTAAAGGAAGGTAAAAAAAAACTTATAAACATGAATAAATTTAATCCAAAAGGGAAAAAAGTGCTTCCTGGTCCTTAGAGGCAATCAGATGTCCACAGATTATTTCCTAGGTACTGCAAATGATTGCTAAATAAACAAAGGGAGCCATTAGTTCCATTTGTTTAGCAATCCTTTGCAGTTTTAGTAGCAGGATGGAATCTTTCAAATATCCTGTTTAGTTCTAGCCAATTCAAGTTATTGGCACCAATAGTTAATCTTAAAAAAAAAACAGTTGCTTCTATGATACAGTATTTGCATGAGTATTCAGTGGGTGTAGAGCTAACGGTCCCAGTATGCTCTGCAAAATACAGTATAGGTATAGGAGTAGGAGATATGTCCCTGAATTCCCTGAGAAATCTCAGACTCAACTATACTAAAATAGCTACAGTGTGCTATAATATCGTGCAGAATCATTAAAGCAATGTTTAGACAGCAGCCTACAAGCCACTCAGCCACACGCAACTAAAGAACCAGCGTTTTAACATTTTACAGCAGGCAGTATTAGTGGTACAGAACCACTCATGCCCCCCCAATCATTCTTGATGGGTGGTCATGGGTGAGCACAGCAATTCAGGGGTACCGGCCAGTATGAAACACATTATACCAAGTATCCAAACTTAAAAAAAAATGTTTCACTAACCAAACTTTCATATATGAAATAGGTTGTTCTACACATTGTGAAACATGTTTACTTAAGGGAATGTTAAACAGTAAAGCTTAGCAAAAGATTGTTAGCTTAGTCTTTTTATATGCAGCAACAAAAAGGGCTCTTATTAGGTGTTCTTAAATGTAAACAATCCAAAGAAACAAATCAGGATTCACTGTTTTAATTCTGACAAGTAGAAAATAGATTTTATTAGCTAAGATAGCTATTACACCTAATAGGTACTCCATACTGATTAAGGCTATTTGACACATGACAAGATGGGGTCACGTCAGAATAATGTCACCACCAGAGAATAAAGTAGCCTACAGTAGTTCTTTACCTGACTAAGTCTGACCCAGGTATTATGACTTTTGGAATAACTTGACATGTTTGCTATTCGTTTTCAGTTTATTTGAGATAATGTGGATATTGTTTAATATTAAGGAGTCACAATCCACCTTACGTGGTAATTAGACGATGCTTACAGACTGGGGAAGTTTTAGAATGTTGTTTCTTTAGGCATGAAATGTTAAAAATGAATCTCTCAGGCAGGTAGAAAAGTGCTTGTTTGCTGCACACAGGTTTAGTGCTGGTGACAGATTTACCTTTTATTGAAAGGGTTGTCTCCGGGGATGACATGGGTGCTGTCAGGTCCTGTGAGGAAGCTGATTCTATCGTAAAAAGACTTGGCAGCCTGCTGGGACGGTGACTGCTGGCTCTGGCTGATAATGTCCTGTGGATCAGGTAGACCACGGCAGTACGGCTGATTCTGGCAGGAGCTCTGTAAGCAGCAGTCTGGGTCCATGCAGTCGATTAAGCCATCTGCCAGAAGAAAGTAACTTGAATGAATTTATACTCATCAGGATTACCTCTTTATTGTATTAACACTTTCATTTCTGACTTATTTCAAAAAGCTCAACATCTGTTATCTAACATTCAGCTCCATCATCTAAAAAAAAATCATTTCTAGAAACATTTATAGCACAGACAAATGCAACCTCTGTTTCATGTAAACAGCCATTCCAAGATGGGGAGAAGCTGAAATGATTTTACTCTTTAATTGAGGGTTACAGTACACAGAATGTTTAAAGCTGACCAGCCCCGGAACAGGATACCATGGTGCAAAAGGCCAAGAGAATGCCACATCTGCAACAACTGGCTATGAGGGATACTAGGATGCAAAATCAATTAGAAACTCACATCCATAAGAAAAGCATGATATGATGTTAGCATTGAATATATTACCTGGAAAGAGGGGATACTTCCTCTAAAAGACCTGTGCCTATTTGACACCGATGTAACCACACATAACAGCTTGTCGAAGTGTCAGCATTCTCACCGAGATAAATTTAATTAGATTAAACACTAGCACGAGGCCGAGCTCGGAAGCTGGTATAGTGCAGCTGTAACACATCCTCCACACTAGGCTGGGTAGAATATGATTTAGATGTTGCAATGGCGCAGAGTTTAATAACCGTTATCAGTGTGAGCATCAGCAGGCCGGTGTCAGCCAGAGTGATGCTGAGCTGTCATAAGCCTGCTAATTTAACGTACTAATGCTTTTATTCCAAAACTCCCTGTTTGATATGTAACAATGTGAAACTTGTTTTCTGTGGAATGATTTTACAACTCTGAAAAAAAAACAGGATAAAAAAACACGACACTATAGATCTCAGATGAAAAATAACGAGATGTCTTTGGGGCAATATCAAATAGTACCTACAGAAAAGTCAGCTATAATGGCACCTGCATGTCCCTACCCTGCTGTCATGATGTCACAATATACGCAATCCACAGGCACCCATACACAACACAAGCAGTGATATCAGAACTCTCCATTGGGCTTCTATATAAAGCAGTAGTTTGTGATTTATTACAAAATAAAGTTCACTTATTCTCCAGGGCAACATGGGGTATAGTTCCGGGGGGAAAAATTCTTGCATTTAGTAATTCATCTTTGTTAGTTTATAAAAAGCAAATGTACATCTGGCATGTAGTGTGCGGGTCATAAAAACTGCATGAGATTGACACATTCTGAACTAATCAGCTGGAAATGCATTTTTTACAAGCCTCTCTGCTGACATCAATCAGAAGAAGGATCTCATTTTCAACAGCCGAGATGCAGGGACATACTGTTTGTTATTTTTGTGTGGAGTTTATCAGCAACTTGCCCAAGCGAATGACGGATGGTTATGAATCTGGCTCTGTATAACTGGAGAAAACATTTCTCATCCTTTCTCTGCATGTCAGTAGCCTCTATTATCTAGTATAACTAACGGAACGCACTCGCTCTGGCCTGGCTGAGCTGCATGGAAAGTGCTCTGACCGACTGCTAGTTCATACTCCATTTATTTTGCACCGCTGGGATGTTTTGAAAGACAAGCACACACAGTATATTTTGCTGCAAGGATATCCATAGAAAAACATGGCAATATGGATCATGTAAAAAATGTTCAACAGTTTTGCCTGCAGTAACCAATCAGCATCTCCCTATCATGCCGTCAGCAAAGGTTACAGAACAAAAGACAGAAGTCAGTTGGTTGCTGTGGTCAATGGTTTCTTTTTTCCTGGAAGTGCATAACTTAACATTCTTCCCACTAAGTGTTGGAGTTCTAAGAATGATGCATACCACACATTTAAAACAAATTAGGAAAGCATTAATTTGGTCTTATGCAGCCACTAATCCTTAGGGAATGCTGGCAACTCTGTGCAAGCTGTTTTTTCTTGTCATTCCTAGATTAGTAAATTTCACTGTGAAATCTGTCTGCATCAAGGGAATCTCATCTTATGCTTGGCATATTCTCTCATTCTTAGAGTAAATTTTTTTCAAATTCTACAGCCAATTATAGACAATACCTGAATTGCAAATTTCTCTAAACAACCAAATGCCTAGAATAGGGAAATTTTAATAAATCCATGGGTAGTGACAATTGTTTAGTGGTAGATTGTGCTTTTGAAAAACACATTTTTATAATTCATTTTTCAGGATCCGAACAGTAATTTCTTTTTTTTTCTTACACCCTAGTTCACTGTTTTTCCAGGGTCACTGGTTACTGGTTCTATATTTCAGTCTACAATTATCCTAAAGGGAATCTGTACTACTAGATGTATTTGGGTCATTACTGTTGACCCTATTTTGAATGTACTAGTTGCCTGGCTAATATATGCATTCAATGGGTTCAATACCTTAAGCAAATGAGTAGAACACGTATAAAATTAGTAAGAAAGTATTTAAGCCTGAGGCAACTTGCCAATTGCACTTTCAAAGATAGTTCATCAATGGTAGCCTTCATATTTCTCTGATAGTACAGCACAGTTCTCCTTTGCCAATTAGCTGAAATCTAAATGTGCAATTTATTCTCTGGCTACTAACATATTTAAATTCTTTTAGCAGCATACTAAAATTTGAACACAACATTAGTATAAATGTGGTTTTCTTTGATATCACTGATAGCTCCTTTAATTTTTCTTTTTTGACACTATAACCAAAGCTTCACAAATGGGTCTGTATACAACAGTATTACAGCCAAAAGTCAAAAAATGATTGCACTTAATATACCAAAAACAGATTCTAACCTAATGCCTGCTTCAAGATTGGTCTGGCCTCGGGCTGGTTTTCAAGATCCAGCCAGTCGGCAGCTCTGCTTAAAAACACGGCCTGGACACTGACAGCACTCACTTGGCTATTTGTGGACCTAGCCTGAAGCAGATATAACTCACATATAACACTTTATAGGTTTATTTTGGCAAGTTAGCTTTAGAAACATAAAGGGAGAAGTGGAAAAAATGGATATAAAATTTGACTTTAGATCTGCTTAAATAACTATTGTTGTTTATCAAATACAACATTCTGAAAAAATTGGCACAAGGCAGAAAGTAATATGAGCACTTATATGACTTTCTTGCACAGAGGAAATTTTACCTCTAATGGCAACTCTGTCTAAACAGCAGACTGCACAACAAAGTAACTACGTATGTTAAATCCTAACTGCTTTGGGGTGCAAGGGACAATGTAAATGAAAGTGTTTTTCATTAGTGCCCTAGACAACAATCATTAAACCTTAAAGGAAGGAGGAGCTCCACTGCAGGGGGAGGTTTTGTTTTATCCTGAGTTTAGCTTTAAAATACGTTTAACATTTCACCCTCCTTTTGGATAAAGGAGGGAAGAACTGGTGGTGGTTTATGTTCCCAGAGGGGTGATTTACCTTCTCCATTTATGCAAGGGACCATTGTCCCTGAAAGAAAGAACATCGGGATAAAATCAACAAATTATCACCAGAATTATCTTTCAATAGGGACACCAAATGCAGTGACACTTGTTTAAGGGGGCATTGAAGGGAAATGTCCCCAATGGGAGGAAAACTTGACAGTGGTTTTAATAATTCTCCATGCTATTGAAAAGGAAAGGAAGACCTTTTGGCTTTAGGCTTCACAGGGCTAACAGATTAGGATAACAATATCTATTTTTAATAAGGTGATAGCAATATTAAGTGAGTCTAATGAGATTTGAAAATTACTGTCAAATAAATAAGTGCCCCAGGCTTGTATTAAGGTTGAACTCTGTGAAAAATGAAAAATGATCCCTGCACTATTAGATTAAATGGTAATTTGTGCCTAAGGGACCTTTAACTTCCACCATTAACTGCCAAAGTCCTTACTTCCACAGGATTCCTCCTTCCTCATGCATCTGGTTCCATGAAGGACCCTCTCCAAGGTGGTCTATCCACGGGTTCTAATGCTTGCATTGTAAATTAGAATGTTAAGGGACTGCCTACAATCCGGAGTCCTAGAGATAGTAGGAAAGCTCCAATGGCGGGGGGTTCAAGGTATAAGGCTTGTTAAAGTGCTTTGTAATTATCCACAAAAGGAAAGCAATATTTAAACTATTGCACTGCTGGGTGCGAGCCACTGCAAGAGTGGTTTGGTTATATCCCTAGAGTTAGGCTTTAAACTTGGTGAATTGATACTGTGATTTCAAATGAACATAAGCTCTTTGACCTTAATAATGTAATTTCTTTGTCTTGTTAAAAATATACAGTTTATAACGTTTTGTTGAATGATTACTTACTGTATACACATTTTCTGGCACAGTCAGCCATGTGACCAGGAGTGTATAGTTCACTCAAACCTACACACTAGATTTCATATATATGTATATAGCATGAATAATAAAAAGAAACACATATATATATACAGATGTGTATGAAAGGCAAAGTTCTCACTTGACTGTCTCAGCAGGTTTGCCCTGATGATTGCTGAGTGGTGCTTAAAGTGTGGCGGTAGCACAAGCTGCTTGTTTAAGTAATTGTGGAGAGACTCAGCTGCAGACTTATAGCAGGTCATTGGGTGAGCCTCCTAGAAGTTTTGCTGCCCCCTGGAGTTTTGGCAATGGCTGCAATACGTATCATGGAAATACTTTTCAGAGGCAAACTGTGCTTAGGAGATTGGAATTGAAATAAATAAATCCCCCATCTTACCAAGAAATGCTTATGTGCCGCACACAATCCAATCAGCTGCAGCTTCAAATGGCCGGAGCTGTAATCACTAACAGCACTCAAGGGCTACTTAAATAAGATGCAATATTCCTGTTTGGAATGCCTTTGAGTGGCATAAATGCCTAGGTCTACAGTATAAGGCACAAATGCGGCGGGGTGAATTCTGAAAATATTTTAATGCTTTTGGGATGGTTATAATGAAACCGCTTCGCTGTTTACAGAGTATGTTTAGAGAAAGATTATCAGAAAAATCCACAGCAGGTCTTTTGCATTTATCACACTATTTTATTGGCATGAGGTTGCAGGATATAATCAGCAAATATTATACATTGCAGCTAATAAATAATCCAAAAAGTATGCAAATTAAAGTAAACCTGTCATGAGAGATATATGGGGACTGACATTACAGCTTTTTTTTTCTGAAAATGTTAGACTAAAGCAATGGTACTGGCTAGTAACAAGAAAACCATACATTCTTATCTGTGTAGTTTCATTTCTCTTAAGTCATGTTTTCTTTAAAAAATCCAGACACGGTATCTATGCAAGGGCTTTAAAATGCATTTCTCAGGTGTAGAAAACAGATTTAGCTGCAATACTCACCTTCCATCAGATGATGTTACTCAGATAAAATTACAGCCTATGGTAATTCAGAAAGCTGTGAGCCCTGAAAATCTTTAGATAGATTGTAGCATCATTGTACATTTCTAAAAAATCCTTTTCTTATACCTTGTGACTATTGCACAGAATGTTGAAAATGTTAACACTCTCAAAGAAGACCCAGAAACTGGTACTTCTACATGGACAGACATCAATAACAGATCATTAAAAAGAGAAAACAAGAGTGATGACCTTGCTTGGCTCTGTGATCCATGTAAGAAATATGTTTGGCCAATAATCAAGTTCTTCTTTTAATGTGTACTTTTAATTTAGCATTGGTTAAAAAGGAGCAAGGAAAGCTATTGGGAAAATCATTGTATTTATACAATGTGATAATGGTCATTTTACCTCCTTTGAGGGGCTGAATAGAAGAACTAAAGTGAACTGTATGGCACATTGAGAAAGTGGTCAATGTTCATGTCAGCTGTTGCAAAGATGAAAAAATGTAAGCAGCTTGTGCGACAAGCACTGGGAAGAATGTTTGCTCTCAACAGCCATTACAGTACATATTCAGCTCTGAAGCACTCAGAAAAAGGGAAATTGTGTCCCTGAATTGCACTCATACATCAGATAAATCTTTTTCAGGCTGGTTGGGTCAGATGGGCTGGAAGGTACTGGAGTGGTTGGTAGGGCATTCAGGTCAGCAAAGGGCAGCCATGTAAAGTACAAGCGCACCTAATATTATTTGCCTTTACTTGTTCTTGAAGCCCCTGAAAAATGTCAATTTAATAAAATACTACAAAGTAATTTACCTCTTTTGCTGCTTTCCAGCTGTTTGTGGCAACCAGTAGACAAAGCTATTTGGAAAAAAGAGACATCCTACAGAGCATTACCTAGGAATCTGCAGCCAGTATTTCTGGAAACAATTCTTCAGGTAATGGGTCTGATTTATAAAGCTCTCCAAGACTGAAGAGGATACACTTTTATCAGTGAACATGGGTGATCAAAAAACCTGGAATGGATCTGGTCCAGGAGAGCAAACAAATCCAGGTTTGCTGGATCACCCAGGTTCAGCATTGAAAGTGTATCCTTTCCAGCCTTGGAGAGCTTTATTAAATCAGGCCCAGTGTAACAAGACCTTTCTCAACCCTTTAATGTCAGAGGAACCCTTTAAATAATTTTGACGTCTCAAAGAACCCCAGCTACATTTTTTCATCAATAGTTAGACGAAAGAATGTCCCCTTATAGTGGTGGTCAGAATGACCCTCCCACAGACTGCTAAAAAGATCACTGTTGTGGATCCAGAAGAATACAGAACCCATGAAATAAAGGTCAGTCAGTCACAGCTCATGGAACCCCAAGTACCCTCTGGAGAAACTAGGAATGGCTGACATAATAAAACACCTTTTTTCCCAGAGAGTGCTACAACAAATTGTTATTGAAAGAACTGTCTGAACTAATTTGACACAATCTATAAATTCTGAACCTGAAAAACTGATTTGCCATTAGTTTTCATGAGAAAGTTTTTTTTCTGGTAAATATGTTTCAGGGGGTTCTACATGGCAGTAAATATATTTGTATACATGACATTAGGATTTTTACTTTAAATTTATATGTGGTGATTCACACAAATAAGAAGAAGCAATGGTCCTTTTGTGAATTTTGCTGTTGCCAAGCAACTTTTCAAGTTTTTGCATCCACCCACCAGGGCACACTCTACGGAAAATTAACAGTTACAGTACACACTTTTCTTTTTAGATAAATTCAGCGTCATGTAACTGGTTACAGATTCCTCATACCCTTCACCAGCTTGCATTTCCTTTAAACTATAAACATCCTTCTAAATACAACAGATCACGCCATTCCGGACCTGTTGGCATTTTGAATAATAATAAAGTCCTAAAAGCTCAGACATCAACACAGCTTCAGTACAATTCATTATCATCCTCAAATTCCCTATACAGCAGGTCAAGTACAAAGAAATCAAAATAAGAACAAACTGCTTTGAAAAAAAAAAGCTGAAGCTTAGAGGCATTTGTTCAAAATGTATCTTTAAACATGTTTTAAACTGAAAAAAGGTCATCAGAAGCCCATATCATAGTGTCTGGAGAGATTTGAATATAGCTGAAAAAATAGCAAGTTTCAGCTTGGTAAGAATCCATTTCATATAACAATGAGGTGTGCTGACAAAATGTCATATCCCCATCAAAAGTAAATAGATGTAAAAAAAAGAGGAAACTTCATCTTACCTCCTTCATTGTCCTTACTGTCAGTGCACAAGGTTTCCATGGCAACAACACATCCTGCTCCCCTCCAGCCTGGCTGGCACACACAATGCCATCCATTTTGATCCAAGGCGCATCTTCCATTGCTGTTACAGAGTCCCGGGCAGCCTTCTGCTAAGACAGAGACATAGGGAAAGTCATCAATGGACAGGGGGATTCCACTCAGCTCCAACGTTATCCAACAAAACATAAGACACTCACAGGCCTTCATAAAAAGCATAAACACTGTAACAACACATGAAGTGAAAGAAACACCGCACAGATCATAAATTCCTAAAAAGCCTTGATTAAGCGGTGTGTGTCGTGACGGCACTGGAGATCTGTTTCGTGTGGACACCAGCATCCCGATGACCAGATATAACGGCTGATTTATGATTCTTTTTTTTTTACTCCACAAAAAAAAACAATTTTGATCTGGTAAAAATGAAAAGTCAAGACGGGCTGATCCAAGACTAATAGTCTGTGGGAGGTAAAGACTCCCTGCCATCAGATGACAGGACAGGTTACAGTCACTACACACACTTGGCATTATTTATTAAAGTTGCTCAGAGAAGAACATTTCTTATTTCCCACAGCAACCGATCGTGCCCTTCATTGATTTACCCCATACCGCATTGGCACAATTCAATGAAGAATCTGACTGGTGTCTGTAAACAAGTGCAATTTTACCTTCAAGCATTTTAATAAATAAGTACCAGTGATGTAAAAAAAATCCAGCCAGCAAGCTTAATTGAGATACATTATATACAGATTTACTTTTTTATCATTCTTTCTAGAAGCTTTATTATCTGGTCCCAGGAAGGCAAAGTCTTCATGTGAATTTACAGTGCTTTACATAGTTGCACAAAGAACCTGGCGGTGGCAGTGATGGTACTTTGTGCTGAGAGTACATTCCTTTTTAACATAAGAAGCAAAAGCTGAGAAATAAAGTGAAGCAGCTTAGCGACTAATCTAACAGACATTGGAGGGATCAGGCTGCAAACGGAGGGAAAAGGACTGACGGGATTTTCAACTTAACATAGGAGCTGTGCAGATCTGGTTACTCAGGACGGACAAAATGAAATACCATAAGGACCACAAGAAGAGACATTGAGAAGACTATACAAAACACGGCTGTGACGTGCTTCAAGACATAGAGCAGGAAGTGAGGTTTTCTTTGTGACAGTCTCCCTAAGGTCTTTGGAGTGGGTTACCTTTATATCCTATCTTGTCTGCTTTTATGAGCAAGAAGGGAAAATTTATGAAACAAATTACAATAATTTAAAAGATTGGATTATTCAAAAAAAGGTTTCAAAAGCCTTCAACGCTGACAATACATATTAAAAAAGATCACGAGAAACAAAACAAAAAAAAGAAATGATCATTTGCTCTTTTCCTTTTAATCTTATTGAAAACTTTTAGCAGGAATTTTTAAAGCTAAAGAAAAATAAAGAAAATAGATTTACTTTATCACTGACCTGGAAAGAGAGGGGATGGGAAATGCTTCCAATAGGGCCTTGGCCTAATTAATAAATACCATTCAAACAATGGACTGCACATGTATTATGTGTAATTGCAAACACTTTATGAAATACTAAAAAGGTTGGTAACAAACTATGTCTTAACATATAACATGGAGCCTGAGAGTTGCAGAACAGTATACAAAATAAAAAAAGCTACAATACACCTGCACAAAGAATTACAGATGGAAAATACTATAATAAAATATCACAAGCTACTCTACATATAACATGTTTCATACAGTACACCAGTATATAGTAAGTTTATGTTTTTTTTTTTACTATTATTATGTGGGGAAGTGGTATCTGGCCCAACTGGTAGATGTGACATCACTTCTTGACCCAGTAACACTGCCACTAGGACAACAATGGAGGGGGAATCCTCAACCAGAGCCAAGGACAACCATAAAAAGCTGACAGAGGATCTAACCTTTCCTTATTTGGGTTTTCAAAACTTAAACTACAATATTTGTTTGGCATTGAGCTATAAAAGGTATCTTTGAAATTATGCTGCCTAAACAATATTTATTATTCTCTGCCTACTATATTTGCTATCTTTTCATATTTTGGTTAAATAGTCCCCTTTTGGACTTTTGCATGGGTAAATTTGTGCTAGTTTAGAAAAGGACTTATAGGAGTGCATTATTTAGGTAGTATACCATATTAGAGTATACAATTGTATGCAATGCAATTTATTGATTAGCACAATGATCTATCATTTAAAGTACTTGTGTTTTATACCCAAGAAAGAAATATCGATCCTGTCAATACTGACCAGCAAATGCTAGTTGATTGGCTTAATGTGACCCAATGACTATAAAATGTGATCTATGAGCTGGGACAAGTATAGGAAAGTTAAAAAAAAAAAGTAAAGCACTTTCCTGCATATTTATTATAGCAAAACAGCCAGCATGATACCTAGGTTACTAAGACTTTCAGACAGAGACCTAAGCAATGGCAGTTTCCATGTCTCGCTTATGACAGTTTTTTTAAAAGGACATCGGTGTACTGTTAATAGGGCTTGAAGGTGATGCTGCATACAGGCAAACTGAGTCACAGCACTGAGGCTTTAAGATCTGTATCTTCATGGCAATCAATATATTATTATCTGAACGTCTGTTTTTGTCAGGTTATTGAAGGAAACACAGAAAGGTAATAGATACATTGTAGATAAGTCTGTAAATTAATGCAATTGCAGTCACAAGTGTTTATTAAACTCACTGAACAAATACAAAAGGATGACTAGATCCAGGAAAATATTCTTTAATCTACAGACCCCATGTTATATGCATATTATATGCATTATTATATTATATGTTATATATGTAGTGCAGCATTAAATATTTATATGGCACTGTAAATTATTACATTAAGTTGTGTGTGTGTGTGTATATATATATATATATATATATATACACACACACACACACACACACTCTTGTGTGTACATAGTTGTTTGTTACTTTTTGTAGATAAAAACAATAAAAAATTCCAAAGAGTTTTCCCTATTTGACTTGGTCAATAAAAAGCTGTAATCCCTTTTAGTTGGGAATGGGAATGGCAGCTTTTGATTTCATTTTACTAACAATATGAAACCTGGCCTGCCAGTTATTAACAAGGATATTATGTCTCCCTGACTCCAGTCTAATTATTAGCAGAGTTATCTTTGCAAATTGGTAGGCAGAATGTGCTTAGTGAGCAGATTTTAAGGCAAAGTACTTTATAAAACTGAATGTGCCCGTTGCTTTTTTATTTCTTCCTTAAAATGTGGTTCCTAATTGACTTTTATCCCTGCATAACTTGATACAGAATGTTCTAATGGGCTTTGCTTCCGCTTTATAATTAGGACCTTCAGAGATGAGAGGGCTGCTGTCTTAGTTAACCTGTTCAGTTGGGGACGTAACATTCGTTGTAGGTCAATGTGACATTAATAAGCAAATTACAGTGTTGACATTTTTAAAGGTGTATTAGAAATCCATTAAAGTGAAAGTGCTCACCCTGCAACTGAGATTTTGGCAAAGACAGCTTAGGCCGTCAATGTTGAAACGAACACTTGCAAAAGTACACAGCAACAAAAGACACAATGGCAACTGTTGGGGAACATGCAAACATGGGCCACATTTTAAGGGAACGAGCGATGCAAAGGACAGAGCAACATTACAGCAGTTCTAAGAGATTTCTTCATGGCGGCCATCTTTAAGAAATTCTTCATACTCAAGACTATACAGTTTAAAACAATTTATTAAACTAAAATCTGATGGAATATTATGTACCAAATTGTACAAGCATCTCCTGCAATAATTTTTTAGTGTCCAAAATGAATTTTTAGGAGTTTTAGGGGAACTTCTGTATTTACTATTGAAGAATATGAATTTGCTTGAATGGCAGTTTTAAAGATGGCTGCCTTCAAATTGCATTGCATTTTTGCCAACGTGACTTTGGTAGCATTCCTAAATGTTTTTTTTTATTGTTTTTCAATGAATCTAGTTAAAATTAAACAGTAAAGCTATACAATTGGATTGGGTGAGCACATTCATTTTGCCACTTCAGATGGTGTTGATTAAGCCCCACTACCTGAATCCCCATCACCTGCCTAAACAGATTTAAAAAATATTGCTTTAGTAGAGTAATAATTATTTTGTATCAGTACTAAAGATTTTGTAAAAACTGACAAGAAGCACATTTTAAATGGCTCTGTACTTCTCATCAAAATAATAAAAAAACACCTATTTGATAACTAATAATACCAAAAGTAATCTTGTGCATACATAATAAGGATCCTAAACCTCTGGATTTTTTGTTTAGGTATATTGTTAAGTGTTGGTTCCAGGTTCAAAAAACCAGCAATAGTCTAATGGTTTTTATGGCTTTATATCCAGAAACATATTTTACTACTTTATCAATATTCTACATTTAATAAAATGATTAGGGTGTAAAAATGTTATATTATTTTTGTAACAATTTTAGGTTGGAATGTATTAAAGAAAATTATATAATTGACTTCTTTCTGCCTAAACGTTATTATCTGGATTTTTATGAAAGCAACAGCAAGGGACAAAGGTATGATCAACAAAAAACCTTACAAAGTAACACTCATTTGGACTAAAATAAAACAGTTTAAAAAAAAAAACATTTTAACAATAAATGGTAAACTGAAGAAGCTAATGTAGCCAATATAAACCTAGCTTGAGTATTTTAATTGCTGGGAAATTACACTCTGTATGTTTTTTTTTTAATAACTCATTAAGTAAAATCAAATTAAGACAACTTTGAAATAAAAAAAGAAAAGTCAAGCCTAAATTAGCAATACTTAGGCATGCATGGATTTATTACAAAATAGCAAAGAAAAAAATAAAAGAATGAAAATTAGTTGTTTTTGATGTATAAAATCTTTCACATTGTGACTGCTTTTAGTGCAGCGAGCATATTAAAAAATAGAACAAGCTGCTGCAGGTGATAAATTCATATTTTCCCACATTCACTTAATTCTAACATGACAAAAGGTTGAGCTTAACCTCACTAGAAATGCATTTAAAATGCCAATACTGGTGCAGTCACATGGCAAAACAAATAAAAGGATTCCAAAATTTCAGTATATTTCATCCCTTCTCAAGCCAGCAGAGTTAATGCATTTGTAAATATAAAAAATAACACAAAGAAAAACCAAAAGTATATAAAACACAATAAAAAGATCAGCAAACGCTATACACATAATAATGCACACATACAAACAGCATTGGTCAAATTTAGGAGAGGAAGGTAGGATTTATGTTAATGGTATTTAGCTGAAGATTGTACGACATTGAGAAATTGGGGTAAATATAGATGCCTATATATATACTCCAATTATTGAATGTTAAACAAATAGAAAGAATACAGTACCTTTAACTATTTTATCCAAATAGTGAGCTTGTGAAGTTGAAAGGGGGAAAGAACAAGACAGACATTTCAGGACATTAACTGTTAGCAATGACATGCAGAAATATAGAGCATCTGAGGTTAGTAAAGAGAATATCAATGTTACATCAGTGTCAGTATTATGGGGTATGGGATAGGCAATTCCATATCAGAGAATATCGCTTGAGCTGGAGACTTCAAGCAAACAAAAGAATGACTTGTAGATGGACATGTTTACAATGATTTACAGATTGTAACACCCACTGACCACTCCATCTGTGAAAACATAGGAAAAATGTGTGATACCAATTTTGTCCTCCACTGGACTGCATACTCATTTCACAAGGAAGACTGTCACTGTTCATGCACACTGAAATTTTGTACATGTCATCTGCAAAAATGTGTTACCGAAATGATTTGTTTCTCTGGGTAACACTTTGATAAAGCCCTTTTTACACATTGTTCATCATACACTTTCTGCTTTATATACTAATCATTCTTCCACCGCCCATCTTTACCCCTGCCATACACTGTATGTCATGATATGACTCCTGGATACTAACGCATCAGTTCCCATCCATCTACAGTATAGTGCAACTGCCATGCAAAAACCACTGTGCAGTTTGTAAGTCTCAGAATACTAGTTAAATTTGTATTTGGTGTAACATTCATTCCCCATATTTGTGAGATGAATCAGTGATATGGTAATAAAAGCTTCATGAACATGACAATGACAGTCTTATCCATAATGGCTGAGCTAGTATTTTTTAATTCATTTTTTTAAGCGCATAACTATTCCATAGGACTAGTGACAGTGATGAAATATAGCCCATATAACACATATAGCCAATAAACTCTATCAATAAATTCTGAATATCTCTTTTGATAATTAACAAGTACATATGTAGTGTAAACCTAAAAACCCAGGAAACTTATATTCTGGTAGAACTTTATACTATGTATCTGCTGTATATGTATGTATGCTGGTAAATCTAAAAGATACTTAATTTAAATTGTTAAATTGTAACTCATGTGGCTCATCTAGCTTCAGAGCTGAAGTTTGTGTTGGATCTTCGAATAGATCTTTTGGGTTTTAGATTCTCTTCCTACACATTCTTTTGCATTGGTCAACAAATAAGCAGGGGTGGAAATAGGGAAGTGCAAAGTGTGCAGCTGCATGTGGACTCCGGACCCTCCTCAGCCATCAGGACTACCGCAGGGGTCTCAGGTAAGCTCGGCATAGGGGGCCCCAAATCAGTTCTGCAAAGCTCCCAAGTGTTGGTTACATCTGCCACTGACTTTCACTGTCTTTGAACCTTACCCAAACTCACCAGACTACATTTCAATTTATAGACCATTCTTTGCCCAAACTGGTACACATTTGCTAGTTCATATAAAGTAACATGTCTATGTAGCATGTTTTCCACAGTTCTATGACACTAAAAATGAGTACAAAAAGCAGGGTTTTCCAATTCAACTTTAATTAATAGATTCATGCAGAGGTTAACAACACTATTAAGTGTAGTGGTATATTACAGAGGAATGTTTTTTCTTAGTTTGTGCCTCACATCCAGTTTGTGGGATTTCAGCTGTAAATTCACTATTATATGGGACCCTCAAATAAATTGGTTTGCTATACATGTATGAAACTACATTATAATTGACAAGGAAGCCAAGGGTGACCATCCTGTTTCACCGGTTGCATTGCAACTAGCTCAGTGACTTTAGCATGACCCCATTTGGGATATGCAGACCAACAGATTTTTACAAATAAGCTTCCTAATCTGCCAAAACACTTTCAGGCAAAGGTATACTTTTTTGTCAGTCTCTATTGCACTGATTGCTGCTTTTGTCCTTTGTAATAACAGGTATAATCACAGCTGGAAAAATGCAATCTGATTTTACTAGATATTTCAAGTAAAGGCTCTTACCAGTGAAAATTACTGAACAGAAACTGTAGAGAGACTTAAAAGCTCTCGGATGCAAGGCAGCCTATAACAAAACAGCCATTCTAATTTACAAGCCCCGTGCCTTGAGCCTGATCACAAGTAACTGCCATTTTAGGGAGGAATAATTCTCCTGCATGCTCACACAACCTAGCAATTCTTCCGAGCAGACACAGGCAATTATGCAAAACACCCAGCAAAGTTATGTATAGTAGTCATCTAATGGAGAAGAGGATACTCTGGGGACATGTTTGAGCCCACCTCTGCCGTTTCATTTGGATTGGTACAACAGAATCAAGACTGAATTGCATCTATTAAAGCAAAAGGTGAACAGCAACGCGTCTTCAGAAAATTACATACTGTTTATTGGAAATCAAACTAACTGTTTGTTTGGGAAAATGGGACTGGAAAGTGATCGTTTCTTGCTTTTTTCTTCTATGGCAAAATATTTACTTTGCTTGAATCATGCTAATAAGCAAACAGAGATATTTATATTGCAGCCTTTAGTTGATAATGCTATATTTGAAGTTGATTCAAATCAGTATTTAATTTTAGAGCTATAAAGTAATCCTGATAGCTGCTAAGACAACATTTTACTATTGTGTCCCATTTAGTATCACATTCATTGCTGGAAGATATTTTAAACAAAATACCCTGACAGTGTATCTTATAAATAAGAATGCTAGGAGACAGCTGATCAGGGCAAATACATCTAATGCTAATCAGAAAGTGGAACTACAGTCTGCCATAGCATACAACAATCGGTCTCCTGATAAACTAACCTGCCTGTTCTCAATTTTCTGTTGTATGTACAATGAACTTCAGTTCCTTTATACCTGGGTGTCGGAAATGAATGCGTTCTAGTGTATGCCCAGGAGTTACATCATTCTAACCTGGTCAATCAAGGTGGCTAAAGACCTGAACCCAGGAGACCAGGTGAGGATGTTGGCACTGAAAAAAAGCCCAAAATGAAGGGCTTTTATACAGTATATCAATGTATTTTTCAAATGCAAGCAGCACAAGTACTTGGGGTGTGAGAGGAAGAAGCATTACAAGTAGATAATTAGTGTCCTGATAAGAAGCATGCTTTTTTAAGAAGAAAAGAAAGTGTCAAAGAGAGGAACTCTCTATTATACTTTTTCTTTTAGTGTCCAGTAACAGACTGGAACAGGTCAAGGATAACCTCGGCTCAAAGAAAGCAGGTTCAGGAAATGCTGGCTCAGGGCTGAAGATTAAATTTTTTGAAATCAAGGTGAATACTGAAGTAAAATTGGATTTGATATTTCAACTGATAAAGGGCTATATAATTTTATTTTTGGCAGGTGTTTTTTTAAATATCCCAAAAACAATCAGGAAGTACAGACATCTATACGAAAAAGAAATGGACTTTCTTTATATGACATTTCAATACAATTCCACATAAAATTGACTTTTCCTATATACTCTTCAAGCTCACCTAAAAATGATCTCTGCTACCTGTGACTACAGGTTACAATATTTTAGAAAAATAACAATGAATAGCACATCAGTTCTATTAGTGTTCCTTGCTAACACACAAAATCAGCTGCAGTAGCAGCACCGATCAGAGACTCATCAGACACACGGCAGGTGGGTTTCCTTTCTCCCCTTAACTCAACCCTAGCAACATAATAGTCTCTTTTCAGCTCCTTGTAGACCCCTCCTTTTAAACTATACTTGGCTACAAGATGTTTGGGTCCTAGTGAATCAGCGGTTAAAATTCCCCTAATGGTTGGCTCAGCCTATAAAATGGAAGCCTCCACAGTGTGAAGACAACACAAACAATTTTATGATGTTATCACTGAATCACGTCAGGTGTTTGTCCAAGCTATGTCTGCTCGAAAAATACTTTGTTCCGAGGTTAGCAAATCAATATCCCAGCTCTATATAAGAGCTCTATAAGAAACATTTTATTTTGCACACTTATCCCTTTGTGTTATTAGTTGATGGGAAAATAAAAGGTAGACAAAACATGTAGATGCCAGCAAGAGGTTTTTTTATGTAGCACAAAATAATAGCAGACAGGTATTGGATTTGGTGCTTTTATTAAAGGCTTAACAAATACAAAATATTGACAAATGATGCCGGTAGATAAGGTGTTTACCTGAAATGCACCTATTAACCCTCCCACTTGCAGAATTATAAATAAAAATAATACCATGCTATCAATCTAAGAGGAGAAATGTTTCAAATTTGACTAACTGATGATTTAAAGCAAACCTCTGCTCCTCTGTTGGCTTTATACAAAAATGATGCCAGTAATCCACACACAAATATTTAATAGGCTTACTGATATTCTTAGGTTGGAGACAAGTGGTTTCCCAGCCTGTAAAGACAACACCTTTTCCGTGCAGTACGCACCACCATGTTTTAGCGACCAGGCAAAAAAGTGACAGCCGGGTATTTGCGACTGCAATCCTATTACTTAGCTCTCAATGTAGCCAAGGACAACTTAACAAAGAGGACAACTTAGAAAAGGCCAACAAATTACCTCTACTCCACAATTGACTCCCTCCTAAACCCCACACCTGCTCCCCCCACTACATCCTTCTCTGCCCAAGACATTGCCACCTTACTTTAGATAAAATAGACAAAATCAGACATGATGTCTCTGCCCACCGAGCCACTCCAACCATACCCACCCCTTCCACCTGTAAATCTGCCCACCGAGCCACTCCAACCATACCCACCCCTTCCACCTGTAAATCATCACTGGCCTCCGTCAGCCCTGTTACTGTGGACGAAGTCATAACTCTTCTCTCATCATCTCCGTCTACTACATGTCCACTTGACCCAACCCCTTCTGATCTACTCCGTGCCCATTCCTCCACCCTGGCCCCTGCCCTAACCGAACTATTCAACCTCCCCTTTCTACTGGTAAATACCCCTCAGCTTTTAAACATGCCATAATTCTCCCTATCCTAAAGAAACCCTCACTGGATCCCTCCCTACCCTCCAACTACCG
>NC_092860.1:117013113-117062896 GCF_032062135.1 Pyxicephalus adspersus | reverse complement strand
ACAATTAGCTGGTAGACAATAAAACAGAACATACACATGTTCACACCCACTGACCCTATGTCTTCCACATCCATTTTGCAATATTAAGGAGGCTGAAGGGTATAAAAAAAACGTGCTAAAATTCCCATACAATGTAATGAAGTGTACATCAGTATATATTTCCTTGTAATTGCCACATTAGTTAAAAAAAGACAGATCCATTGCATGGAGTGGAGTACAAACCATAATCTTAATGAAGCTGTAAAATCTTTTTACAAAAATGTCAGATTAGCTTTAATATGTTAATGTGATTTCAGAAATTAAGTTAGTTCTTTTTACTCTCTTGACTCCTATATTCTATTCTATTTAAAGGGATCAGCGCTATGCAGCTCGGGGGGGGGGGGGGGGGCTTATCTTTGTGGGATTCCAAGCTTTACCTGCTGGTTGTCAATAGGCCCATGATTATGTCCAGGAGCTGAACCAATCAGCTTCTGTTACAGATCATTCCATATGTGCTCTTTGTAGCAGAGGCTGTAAATACAATGTTTGTATTTACAGATTGGGGTTTCTAATGTTTCTCATCAAATTCTTGCCCCATACCCCCAGGTAAGCAAGCACTCACCCTTCCCTTCTGGGTAACTGATTTGTGCATGCATGGCACAATGCCACATAGTCCACAAGCCCCTCCAAAAATTGTCCAAACCAGAAAAACTCTGCATTCTCCTAAAGCCCCAACAAATGTATTATCCTAATGCATGCTCTTAAAAAATTTGCGTCTAATAAAATATACAGTAATAATTACTAAAAAATAAAAACAGAAGAAACATACAAAAGACTAAATATACTTATGAATATCTATCTAAAAATAAAAAGATTACACTGTTAACCATTTCAGTAACTAAACCTCCTCATACAGCTTCTCCAAAAATTAGTTATTTAATCTTCTTAGAAGCATAAGAATGAGAACCATAATAGTTTCTAGATCTTCAGTAAATTTTAGGAAAACATAAAGGAAGGTGAATATTATCACCGCTGACCAGGGAAACGGTTAAGTCTATTAGGCAGATAACAGCAGTCTTGAGGGCCTGAAGAAGCTACACTTGGCTCACAATATTGTTATTCTAAGCGTCCTTCGCAGGCCATGTAATATGTCAGAAAATGCTAGTCTCCTATTATACGTTCTGAGCGTGGCCTTCTTTAATGACTGCTATTAGCATCCCATTAAAGAGGCACCTAGGTATCATCCTTAGATTATTCATGCACTAGATTCACTAGATATGATAAAATGAGACTAGTCTCTGAATAAGTATATTAAAACCATTTATTCCAATCAGCTGCTGTTTTAATCAGCAGGAACAGCATGCCCATTGATTTGATGTTCATTAATTGGTACTCACTGCTCTATTTTATTACTGATTATCCTGTCATAATGGATTAGAACACTAACATACTTTCTTTTGCTACTTATCCATTCAGTTCCATTAGAACCTATGGAGGCTGGGTGTGATTTAATAATTTTGTATTCATACGAGATTATGTTCTAAGAGCTAATGTTTAGCATATGTCTAAGCACAGACATAATCTTTGAATATAAAGTACTGGTCTGACGATCCTGTACCCACATAATTGTTTGTGACATAAACATTTACATTTGTTTCAGCCAAGCAAGCACATTGTTTTCACTGCACAGGCACTCAGCTCTGGGACTGCCCTTCTCTTTCATGACTGCATATCCAAGAGAATGGTCAGCTAGGGGGTCCACAGTATCTATACATTTATGGTATATGGCTGTAGACATCCTGTTGTTTGGTGTAATGAGCCGGATCACATGCCAATCATTTCTTGCTTACAGGACGCCAAGGGCAGCATTCTCTAAAGCATTGAGCATTCTGCCTACAATAAGAATATTGATTGTATATGTATTTATGTTTATAATTTTCTAATTTATAATTAGAAATCGTATACATAGAAAACTTGTGAAAACCACCTGGCCCTTGGTTACAGAAATCTCCCCCGAGGGTAAATCTCCAACAGCAACACAATTTTATTTTCTATGGAGCTACTTCTTTACCACCACGAACAATCTCTTTTACCAGGATATTTTTTTTTTATTTTGCTGCAATAACTAAATTTACCATATCTTGTTCAGTTTTTAGAGTAACCAAACATGTATGGGTTACTCAGTGAATGATGCCCGATATACTGGCGTATCCCTGGCCAATCAAGATGGACAAAGATCGAGAACCCAGAAAAAGGCCGGGTGAAAATGACAGCACCCATGAAGGAGTGTATAGAATTTGTGTAATTAAAAACTTGCAATCAAGCAGGTCAGCTTATTTTATTGTTGAAGGGGCATCACCTGTCCCTTTTCCAGGAAGGAGATGTCTGATAGCAGTTTTGTATGTTTTTTTTACTTCATTTCCACTTTATATACAGTTTTATTCAGGCTTTTTTGCTTTGTTTTTATAATAGCACATAAACAGCTATCATTTTTCTAAATGAAATAGGTTTCATGATGATAATAAAAATCTGCCATCAGTATGTTAGAAAGTATTCTGATTATTTTTCAGTCATTTCCAAATCTGTCTTAATGAGTTGACTTTTGACAGTATGCAACCAATCAACTGTTGGGTAAATTGCTGTACTGTACTTGACTATTAGTATCAGAATTTGCAAATTGATTACTAGATGAACTGTAACATGCAGATATTCAGCCCAGACAAACAGAGTTATGCCTGCATGATGCCTAAAATTAGGAGCAACTACCCAAGATGTCATCATCATAATTATTGCTAAATCTCTGCAAGTTTGATAGTAACAAGCACTACTACATTTTCATCGACATGGCATAGTTTTGGTTTATTGCTCAATGAAATGTTGTTCTGATAATACACATTTGATTTGCAGCACTACCTGTTGTATTGTATTTGTACTTATATATACTTATATATACTTACTATGTATTGTAATTATATCAACCAATGTTTCTCTGTGGGAACCAATGTCATTGATCAGACTGCAGTCTGTCACGTAAACCAAGTCACAACGTCAGGATTGCAGGATGAAATGAGCCTTATAAATTCCTACAATTAGGGTGCCAAGGAAATAACAGATTTTAACTATATTTGTATTCCAAGGCTTGTCATCTAGAGTTTGAAAGTGAGGTTTGTGGGTAATTTTTTTCATGTCTATTTGGTTTTTTTAAATAATAATTTACTTCCAAAAATTATTACAAAGCTTTTTAAAGCATACATAGGGCCTGATTATTAAAGCTCTCCAAGGCTGGAGATACACTTTAAACAGTAAAGCTTGGAGATAAAGCAAACCTGGAATGGATTTTGTCCAGGATTCAAAACTTTTGCTAGAAAATGCCTTTAAAGAAATCCATTCCAGGTTTGGAGGAGTCTTGGAGAACTTATAATAAATCAGACCCATAGTCTATCTACTAACCTTTATTCCAAGCAAACAGCTTTTATAGACACTGAATCCTTGTTTCTATTACAATGACATAATAATCTCTGAACAGATAATCAAGGCTAAACATTAGAACAGACAGCCATCAAAACAAAGCCCAGGCACAAGATACAACATATCACAGCATGTTTGACTATTTTGTATTTACAAATCACTTGCAGAAATCAAAATGCACATTTTATTAAGGTTACATGCAAACACTCCTTACAAACATGACACTTTTACAGACAAGTCCTCGGGGAAAATCATACTGAATGACAGTCCTGAAAGCTCACTGATTTTTGAATAACAGGCTAAAAAATTTGAACAATGATGCTTTTATTTTCCAAGGAGTTATAATGCCTAATTATAATGTCATGTACTCAGGTACATTATACTATTACCAGGTCTACTCCAAAATTTCACATTCTGTTCTGTGAATATATTCTTGTGGTTTTATTCCCTGTAATTACCAGGGACTCAAAAAGTGCATTAGGAGCACAGTCGCTAAGGAGAGAGACATTAGACGAAGCGCAATAAGCACACCGAGAAGGATTGAGAATAGCACAGTCATAAAAAGGAGGGGGAAGGCAGGAGAAAAATTGTGAAGGGCAGTGGGAAAACACGACTACACATATGCTATTGGAATGTATCAGAACTCACAGGGGACTTTTCTGAATGTATATTTTACCAGGAGTACCACACAAGGAAGCACATATTGTATTGTAAACATGTCTGGGGACTCCTGCTCTAGCAAAACCTGCCTCAGAGCCATTATCAGCTGAAAACATGCTGTGCTGTCTTGTGATGTACCGCTATCCCAGATGTTATGCTAAAACAATACACTATGCAGCAGGTAGCAATGCAATGGACAAAAATTAAATGGCTAAAAAGAAAAGAAAGCGCTTCATTGTAATATAAAACACACAAAGGATAGGGACAGTAGAAACCTCATAATGCTTAGTTTGAAACAATATATCCACTTTCCCAGTGTAAAAATAAATGTGGTAATTTGGATCGTCCCAATGAAAATCAGTATTATTGGCTACATTTCCAACATAGGACAAAGTGGGGAGGTTGGCACAAATTATGAAATGTTGTGTAGGTCTTTATTATTAACATCTGTCTACTTTAGTGCTAGAGCATTGCCTTGCCTTTAAAGACTGATAAAGAGGTGGATGTTCAAAGTGGGAAGAAGAGCTAGGAGTGGCCCAGACCTTACCCACAATACCATTTACAGCAGAAGCATTTACAGAGTCATATGTGAGAGAATTTAGAAATGTGCCCTAAGCAAAACCCTGGAAAATCTATTTGCTGCATTTAATTTCCCCTGAAAATATACAAACATGCATTTCCTCATATATGATGGTGTCTAGATTGCTTACTTATACATGTGTGGCGTGAGTTAGCTTAACATACTGCTGCCTCTGATAGATTTCAAAAGTTTGGATTGAGATTTGGTAATGTCATTTGTCTGCAACTTGCTGTTCCTATTTGCTGTGGAGGAAGCTATATATCTGACGACTTGGAATGGAAGAATTTCCCTGCCTATCCTTTATTAAATCATTGAAATTCTGCACTATATGTCCTACTACTTCTTGAATTTAACCCCCATAAGGTCTGACATGTGGTGGTAAAGTCCTGCATATCTACCAAAATGACCACATCCCCACATGAAAAAACTGCAAAAAATGGCATGGGGATTGGGGAAATATCAGCTGCAGGTAGACACACAATAGTGTTGACTAGTCCTATACCCTCCCCTGTTTTATTCGCCACAATTAGTAAACTAAGGCTGCATACACACATGCAAAAATTGTCTTGGAAAGGATGTTTCACAATCTTTTCCAACGACAAACTACTGCACGATGCATGAACGAGTGTTGTACATACAGCACGGTTCTGCTCTATGGAGAGGGGAGGGGAGAATGACGGAACAGCACCCAGTTGGGCTCTCTCCCCCTTCACTTCCATTAAGATCGTTCGTCAACCATCGTCCGTGGATCTGCCAGGACAGTCGTTCGGGCGATCGACGGGCGCTGTACACACACAAGATTATCAGCCCTAAGATAATTATCAGCTGAGAACCATTGCAAGTGTGTACGTAGCCTAAGCAGTAGACCAAGTAGACTTCAAGAATATTGGCATTTAAAAGGACATCACGTGATTTACAAATACACCTAGGGTTAGTCAAGACTCTTTGTTTAAACTCTTCTAACAGAGATATCCACATAAAAATAGACATTTTATTTTTATCGGCTGATGTTAACTTCTGGTTACAGATGTCTATTGACGTGTTTTCTCTGAATTTGAAATTTAGAGCTTCTAAAAACCCTACCATAGGCCTAATGAAAAAAATGTATAAGCACTTCAAATATAACTTTATATTCTACATTCTACAACTACTTTATTAATATTTCCAACAATAAAACCTGAATGACCAGCTGTATCTAATACATAAAATTCGCAAGTATCCAATGACACTCTAATGCTATTATATCTAAAGATTTCAGCAAACCTAGTTTACTGAAAGCAATGTTGGGTTTCAGGATGGTTTAACCTTTTGTTGCAACAAAACATTGGGGTCATTGTTGTCACAAGCAATGTATATCCACAGAAAGTTGAGGTGTAATTTTGAAGCTGCTATACAGATCACTATGAAATTTGATTTAGTTTCACCCTAATAATCCACCAGAGACTTGTAAAGAAGACTGGTTTGAGTGTTGAAGCAAGACCATCATTATGAAAGCGGTGCAATAACCAGTGGCATATTACCATGCTTCAGCGCATCTCCACTTATTTATTTTTTAATGAGAGCCTTTGCCCCGTGTTTCCTACTAGGGAGAGGCTTCCTGACAGCAAAGCTTGATGGCAAAAGATAAAAAAAGAGTCTCTGTGGAATCTTCAAAGATTAACTTTATAACTTAGGCCACATTAAAGTATATACACACCCAAAGATATATTTTAAAATGTCTGTGGCTGCATCTCTCTTGTACAACCTCCTAACTGTAGTCAGGACAACATAAAAATACAATTGCTTTAATGATTTCACATGGGATCTTATTAACCCCTCTAAATGTTTAAAATAAGTAATGCAGGGATTTTTACTTGTTATACAGCATATGGCATACTCAAATAAATGACTTTTCTCTCTCTCACAATATATATATAAAATATTAGTATAACATCAGCAACCCGACAGAATGGCTAATTACATTTTATCTCATAATATTTAAATGCCAAGCACTATTTTCTGAACCATTCCATTGCAAAGGCAGTACTAATTTTTAACCTGGCTAGGAGGAATATTTTCACTCACGATCACCAAACTTTTATACGCTTTTCAGATTGGATACAATTAGAAAAATTGTAAAAGTAAAAGTTGATTCAGCATATTCTAATTGAATCTAATGTACAAAATAGGTAGATTTGGGTTCAAAGGTGGGTGACTCTTCTCTGAGCATTTACAAACAGATCACTAAGACATAGTCTCTTTATCAAATTAAAGTTTATGTTTTATAAGAGTAATATACCCCCCTACTACGAAACAGATAGAGCATTGGATGTCACCTTGGAGTTTTATGACCTGTGTAAAAGCACTCATCCGTTTATATAGGAATACTGTGCGACCTCACACAGTAATATTCCACATGCATATATTAAAACAGATAAAGCAAATAAATGAATAAATATATACAGCAGGGAAAGGTTTAGAACATTGGTTTTTCCAGTTTTTAGTGACATGTAAACAGCAACAATCCAGTGAATAGCCTAAAATGGTACAAAGGTACAATTTTGCATCAAAATTAACAAAGAATGACAGACTGACCATAAACTTGAGAGATGAGAGATGGTCTTTTCTTTACAGAAATTGTAAGGAAAGCCATGGTGTCAATGAGTGCATTCTCTATACCACCAAAAGTCAACTGGAAACTGAAGTAAGCTTTGACAGAAACATGTCTACAGAAGTAAAGCCACAACTAATTCAGAAGATTTCAAGTGTCAACAACTTGCACTGTAGATGGTTTCCAGGGCAAAAGCTATAAGTACAACAGTCATCAAGTAAGCAAGTCTCACTTTTAGATGTGAACAGGTCTGACAGTTTGAGTAGTCTTAGGCCATTACTAAAATGGACAAAGACAAAGAGCTTTGCCTAGTCCAGGAACCACCATCGGTGACCTGCAGCAGACTAAAAGAAAGTCCTAAAGACCAATGAATCAAAAGATGAAATTTTCTGTTCATTACAAACTGTTTTACATGCTATAAATTAGACATTTTTTTTTCCTAACACCGTTTGTCAAATATGGAAAATGAAATGTGATGGTCTAGGGCACTTTTGCTGGTTCTAGATCCAGGAGGATTGGCACCTTGAGACAAAAGGCCCATTACAGCATTGTTAAATACCGTTGCATTTTAATGATTATGATTACCTGAATATGGCTACATTTAGGTAATTCTGTGTTAATCTAAAACAAATATAACCTATACAGGTAGTCCCAGGATTAGGGACATCCGACATACAGACACCTCCTTGGTATGTTCCCTGCTTGCTGTGTGCAGAACTGAGGCTTGGAGGGGGTGGATTCCATGATATGTTGAGACAAACATATGTCCAAATTGTATATATTAAAATAATGTACATGTTCCGACTTACATGCAAATTCAACTTAAGAACAAACCTACAGTCCCTATCTTGTATGAAACCCAGGAACTACCTGTATTATGTTTAAATAATACATGGTATGATAATTGCTGTATAAAACTGAACTCCAAGCATTTATAAACACACTAATTTAGTCCAGTCTCGTTACCATTACAAAACCAGTTACTGCATTTTAAATAAAATTTGTATAAATACCTGAAAAGGTACTTTTTTTACATTTCTGTAATACCCTGAATATAAGCACTCACACTGACAGAGAAAGAAAGAATTTTTGTTTTGCTGGTCTAAAGTCTAATGGTGTAAACATGACAACAGAAAGCAAAGGGATGATTTTATCAATGGGCTGTTGATTCTTTACTTTCCAACCCCAAGCCTGAAGTGAGTCAATATATTGTTTAACTATAGCGGCCAATTGCAAGGTCATTTAAATGACTGGTACATCTGCATCAAAAGAGTAACTGAACATCATTACATATTCTTTGCCATGTACAGTAGAATTGGTCAGTAAAATTTTAGCATGCATGAAAAAAACTGCATGCAAATAATTTTACTTTAACATAAAAATATATAGTATGATACGGAAAGGCTGCAGCATGTTGTGCCCATAATTACCTAGATACAGCAACATGGACATATAACTGATATATAGAACTATGCAAGTATATTTATATTTTTAAACAAAGTAAATACAAATATATTGTGCCCAAATCCATGCTTCTTGAAAGCACATGCTTTATGTCAATATATGAGGTTAGCTTCTCTGGCTCTTGTAGTTTACTTTATTTCCTTTACTTATGGCAGTCATTAACCTCCAAGGCTGAAATAAATGTTATCTTGCCAAAATAAAGGCATTTTAACACGTCCTTTTGATCTCTATTAGGGAAAATGCCAGTGAAGTCTACAGCAGTATTGATAATAAAATGAATGCAGATAGTTTAGACTATAAAGTATATAAAGTTTTACATACTCATTTGATGAGTCTGTAGTTTAAGGAGCATCATTGTGACATAATCATTTATTTTCAAGTACATGTATCTGCAATGCATTTCAATTAACATTCACAGTAAATGTTAAGTTATTGCTATTTAGGTAGATGTACAGCATATGGGAGGTAGCTGTGATGACCAGGGCAAACTAGTTTTATAATAGCCATGGATGGATATACAGATCGGGTACCTTTAGCAGACTGCCTAAAGAATGTACAAGGTCAAGAGAGGTTAGACTGCCAAGAAAAAGCTAGAAATGCACATGGAGGAAACACTGTACGTGTCACACTCGGAGTGTGAGGATGCTTATGACATTTTTTCATGGCAGAAGGAACTGCAACCTGCAAATAACATGCTAATTAAAATAATCAAGCTGCTATCTTGCATTTATTTAAACCAACTAAGATTTTATTTATTTATTTTGTTATTGTTCATTACTCCACAGGGGTTAAATTAATGAATGCTTAATGATATTAGTTCACAATTAGATCACTTATGTTTAACCACATGGTTTCTATGCATACACATATAAATATAAATTTTGGGCAGATAGATAATTGTTCAACACTGCAGCAATTAAACAGCTGTAGCCTGTCTCATGTGTTAAGTGATGGAGCTGCGGGCAAGTGGCAAAGCAGATGGCCATGTACACCCACCCCAATGATAGAAAATCCTTTTTTTATCCATTATAAAAAAATAGGTGTTGACAAATCAAAACAAGGCAGCTTTTCGTCTCATGCAAATTCACACATTTGCAATTTAGATTTTTATTTTTTTAATCTATTTGAAGTGCTAAAAGACAGAGTTAAAGTGTGTCATGGTAAAATGATTTTGCATCTCTGGGATGCTGCACACTTTCAACCAACATAATTTAGCTAATTTTATATAACTAGGACGGTCTAATGGAAATGCATCTGGTCTTGTATTCTTACTGATGGAATTTTCTTTGTCCCACGTTTTATTATAAAGTGACCAGCTACTATTAGGGGAAAATAGTACACAAACACAAATAATGAAGAGACATTGTAATCTGTATTTGCTTCAAACCATTTCTCAGAAAAACTATTATTAATTTTGTTCTGGCTGGAGGGGTGAAGGAGAAGGGTACTCAGTACATCTGCATGGGTGTCTGAATAATTCTTACTGAAGTCAGTAAAGCTAATGCCAGACATTCAGGGTGGGTATACGCAGAGGTTCACTGGGGAAGCTGTACTGAACTAGACCTGACCAATAAGTCCTAAAAGAGGAGTGTAATATTATCACATCAATAGAAAACCAAATTATTTGAAGGAATTGCCTCTATAGATGTTTTCCATATTATCTGCACATCTTTATTGATTTTTCATTTATTTAAGGATGATATTGTGTGCAAAAAGCTAGCTGTAAATAAACCCTAGCTACTGTTTTATTTGTATTCCGTCCTTAATTATATATGTAGGTAGCCATATTTGAATTTTACCTATGGGTGCTTTCTGCTTTTTAATTTAACACCAAAAATAGGCTTCACTGTCCATTTTATCTCTTTATCTGGCTGCACATCAGATCATAAAATACAAATATAGGCTAATTTTAGGTTATGTAGTTAAACACTCCTAGTTGCTGAATTACAAATGCTATCCATCACATACATTCATGAGCATTTTCTTGCTACATGTGCAAAGGTCATCTGCTGTTCTACAGAACACTTACAAACGCTTTGCAGCTCATTCCAACTGGTTTCTCATGTGGTTGGATTGCAGTTCAGTGGCACACAGCCCTAAGACGCTGCACAAAGCTTCTGGAAACCCAAACCACCTTTAAATGCTTGCAAGAAAAGGAATTTTAGTTGATTTTGTTCCTTTCAATTATATCAAGGGTTTTGGGGCATTGTACCACTATTAAAAAACACCTATCTGAACACAAGCTTCCTATAAAAATATTTTCCCCAAGTATATGACATACCAAACAAAATCAGGTGAACTTTAGCAATAATTCTAAATGATAATGTTTGTGAACAGTTATAATTTTCCTTTACCACCTGCTGCCCTTTGAAGTAGTCTAGAAATGTATTAAGTATATACCTCAAAGAAATTTACCACCTTATCCCTTTCTAGTCATCCTGGCTAAAATCAGGTTTAGAAACTGTATCTTGTTCTGACTAATAGATGTTTCTTCAAGAAGCTGCATGCACTACAAGTTTTCTTACGTTTGGGAAGAACAATTTAAGTTTAGTAAGATGTGAAATAATGAATTGTTTTTCATTTCTTGCACTCTTAAGAACTTGATCTGATTACATTTCTTATATACTAAATAATTCTTCACAGTTTAAACACATGTAAAGGTCTCCAAGGAACACTAGTGTTAGGAAAAATACCATGCAAAATATTTACAGCAGTCCTTATTTTCCACAGGAACTGATGTCTTATTCATTTTAGGATAGATGTTGACAAATATCTATTGAAACTGGTAATAGTTGTGAATCTTCACATTGTTTGTGCAATTCCCTCGATGCATGCATTTCATTTTCAGGTTTCATGTTGCCAGCACCTTATTCCTTGGTGTAATATAGGGGCGACAGGGCGGTATGTAATGACATATGTGGCCAACTTGTGTCTAAACAAAGAATCTCACATTTGTGATCAATAATGATCTGCTGTCCCTCTGAAGCAACAAATTCCAATATATAACAAAGAGCTATTGTAGTGTAAAGGAATTATAGTAATTCTCAAGCCACATTTCCAATTTGTTTGACAAAATGCAATAAACAACCCAAAACCAGGACCAAACTGTGGGGCACCAAATGCTTATACAAATCTGACCGCTGTAATGTGGATAGCGTTAAACAGATCTGCAGCATTCTTGAGGGCCATACACAGGTTTAGTTTTGCAATAAACATTTTCTGACTCTTTATAAATCATTCCTTACTTCATTAACTGTTGTGTATAAGGGAAATACTAAAATTGTGTGCAGATCTTGGCATTTGAGGAATGAAGTTGAGGACCTCCAGTGTTAATAAATCATCTACAATCTATTCTATGTAGTTCAGTGGCATGAAAACATACAAAGAACCCTCCTTTTGGTGGTTAAGATCTACTTTACACATGCAATTATTGTCGTTGGAAAGGATCTTTCACAATCCTTTCCAACGACTAAGGACTGCACGATGCATGAACGAGTGCTGTACATACAGCACCAGTCTGCTCTATGGAGAGGGGAGGTGGGGAAAGACGGAATGGCACCACGCTGCATGCTCTCATCCTTCCTTTTGCATTAGAATTGTTTGTCGTCCATCGTCCATAGATCCGCCAGGAGAGTCGTTCAGACGATGGATGACGGGCGCTGTACACAGGCCAGATTCTTGTCCGGTACTGGCCCTGAGCCGATTATCTTGCGAGAACCATTGGATATGTGTACGAAGCTTAATTCTCATCTATTTACCTAGGTTTCCCTGGTGAATAGGACCTCCTCAGCGATCAATGAGGGTGATTTAATTAGGTGTGGTGAAGTTCGGAGCGGCTTAGCTCAAGGGTAGGGCTCAGCCCTAAAATCAAAATGGCTAAGAAAGGCAAAACAAATCACCATATAATGCCTGCTCTTAGGCATGATATTTACCCTAACAAAATTTAAATAGCCAAGTTAAAATAGCTCAAAGTTAATAGTTAAATTTCACATAATTTATAACAACTCTTAATGTTTAAACCTTTCTAATACATATCTGCATGCTACATTCATGATCCAAGGTAAAGTTATGTTCCCTTTATGCACTGGTAGAACACATTACTAGAGAAGAGGGACTCTGAAAAAAGTGAATATTAATAGGGGTCTTGTAATAATTAATACTGTTTACAAGATATCCCCTCTGAGACAGCCCTAATAAAGCTTTACCATCTAATCTGTTCCTCAACATAAACAATGCTCACCACAAACAGATGTCAAGGTAAAACTGGGAGACCTTATTTATAATAAATCTAGGGAGGGCAGAAAACTGTCACTCTTCAAGCTATGCAAAATGCTGTCCGCCATGGCTAATAAATCACAAATCATATCCCAGGGCTGCATTATCAACCCATATGACTACCCAGGCAACTAGGAAACAAGCATAATACAATAATATAGCCTTCTGGGCTATTTATTATAATACATGCACGAAGAATAACAATATTTATTGCTACACTTTGCATAATAATTCATGCTTTGGACTAGATTAGCAAAACTATACTAGAAAAAATATAATGTGCTCTTATTTCAGTAGGATTTCTACAGATTTAAGAAATTAAGTTATTTTTAGAATTATATTCTTACTGATTTATATTTCTAGATTTTAACAGTGTACTATTTAATATAGATGAAATAAATTACAAGTAACAGTAAACAGGGAAAATGAGCATAAAACATCAGTTAAAACATTTATCACTTTTGAAAAAAGAAATGCTAACAGATATAGGTTAGTGCAGTGCGGTATGTATGTAGATTTCACATTAACTTTGTCACTGAAACCTGATTTATAAACCTAAAATCACTGATTTATAAAACAGGATTTTGCTCCCACATGTTTAGATGATTAAAGTCGACCTCATTCAGCAAACAAAGTCAAAAACTCATTTGCAAAAACACAATTATTTTAGCTTAGTAAATGATCAAATGTTGTGCTTACTTCATCTATGTAATCAAATAAAAGCAAAAATCCTGTCATTTACCCTGGTGTTTAAGTGAAGATTAATTTTGAAAGTGCAGATACCCTATCCCATGGTGTAGCAATGAATGCTCATAGGAATGGATTAGCAGCTCAAAAGCAGTGACAATCCTTCTGTAAACAAATATGAGGGCAATATCAATAGACATTGTATGTTACAAAACTAGTAGGTGTCACATTGATTTACAATAATCAGTACAAATCTTCTGCTTTTACATGCATACAGGTTATTGGCTATACAATGAACATGAGATAATAATCAAACATGTTGCTGCTTTCAATGTAAAGCAAGGAAGCCAATACAAACCTATTTTTAATAAATAATCTATTAAGTAGTTTTATATTAGTGAGACCAAGCACAAAGCAATGATAACTTTCATCACACTTCAATATGTGTAATGTTCTATTTGATTTTAATACCAGGTGCCACATTTAAGGTTACAAGCTTTGTTTTACAGGTTAGTACCTACCTACAGATCCACAGGGTTCAGGGCTGTCCCACTCCAGTCCTTGAGGGTTAAGATTTACACAAGTTTAGCAAATATCTTAAAGGCGGCACACAGGCCTGTTTTTTACTTTTAAGGTCTGGAGTTTGACAGCCCTACTATAGTTTAGAGAATGATAATAAAATATTGAGAGGTGGGGTTTGAAAATTAAGTTCATACTATGCCCAGATGAGTGTTTAATGTTTGGTCTAAAAAAATAGGGTGACACAGCAGGTCCTAATACAGGAACAGATAGAGAAAGGGATTCCTCAAGATAAAATCTAGTATTGTAATGTTAGCACTCTAGACCAGGGGGGAGAGAAATAGTTCCAAAAAGCCAGATTTTGAAAAAAAACTTCTATATTTTGGCTACTTGCATGGTGGTCAATGAGAAGGTAAAAAAATGCAAAAAAATATACTGTTTTTAAAGGATTACAGCATGACTTTAAGATTATTTTATCAACTGTTTACTATTAAGTCCCAAACAGGAGGGGGAACTTTACTGAGATCAGGATTCTTTCCAGTGAATCAAAAACAGGGATTGTTAAAAGGATTAGCAAAAAAAGCAGCTCCCTCACTGTCCTAGTGAAAAAAAATCTCTGCCTCTGAAATATAACTAAAAATGTCTTCTATAGATCTAAAGTTCTGTCTTCTTCTATCACACACTCCCTATCCTATCCTAATCAACAGCTAGGATCAACAGCTGATTCTGATTAGCAAGAATCAGAATGAGAAGGAATCCCCCCCAGGACACATTTCTTCCACACAGTGAAGAATAACAGAATTTTTTTTTTGATAATCAATTCTTTGGAAATCTTCTAACCATTCTAAGACAAGGCTTGATATGGGGAAGATATTTATTATATTATCGTAACTTTACAAAGTCATGGAAGATTTCTTCAACACAGGGACTGAAAGTTACATTGGTATTCATGTTTTACATTACAGCAAGGAAATAAATCTATATATCTCAATTAAGTAATGTTAAAAGGTCATTTCCCACAGACATTTCTAAGTTTTTCAAGAAACATTAGAAACAAATTATTTAGCAAAAGTAATAATGGTTGTATGAACTGACAAGTTGTTTTTGTATTTTCATTGTATTGTATTGCCATGTATCCCTTTAAAATACATTGCACCAATAAAGAGATGAGTGTTTGCGTCTGTAAAATATTTCCTTATAGATTTAGTCAAAATACATCTTGTTTTGTAAAACAAAATGAGTATTTAAGTATATACATAGCATCAAATCCCTTGAATGGCTCATTACACCAAAGAGAAAAGGTTTTAAGCCTTTAGCCTTATAAACACACACAAGTGATATATAAACTAGTCTAGTTAACCTAAATATTTTTGCATGCTTCTAACTTTATGAAACTACAAGCATTCTGTGGATTGAAGAATACAAAGTCTGAAGTCTCCTACTAAAAAAGCAGGATATAGGACAAAATAACTTTTGGTTATAGAACTTTATGATAAAATAATATGGATGTATACAACATCATATTCTCATGCACTAACATTTGTTTAGAAAACAGGGTTATGTGTGCAAATGATTAGCAAACTGACAAGGAGAATTAAGAGTTATTAGTGAAGTTAAATTCACTGCTTTCACACAAATGGTTCTGTCATCTCACAAGGATTATGGTGACCATTAATGTATGATTGAAATGACAATGGAAATACCTCAAGTAGGATGAGAACTTACCTATGGTGCAATGCTCTCCATTCCATCCCTGGTTACATTCACACTTGCCATCTTTGCAGGTACCATGTTCCAAACAGCGAGGGTGACATGATCGCTGGTTGCAGGTGGGTCCTGTCCACCCTTCTTCACACCGACATGATCCACCCATGCAGACACCATGAGAGCCGCAGTCAACTGGACAAATTTCTACAAAGTAAATATAAATATTAGACAGGTTAGAAATGTTGTAGTTTGATTTATTGTTCATAACTACAAAAAACAGGACACCCGAACATTACATGGAGGGCATCTACTTTTAAGAGTCAATTGTCCTCTTCAGTCATATATACAACACACAGTAGCAATATAAACTTTGTGTATATTTATGTATATATGTATTTGTAAAAATGAAACTAAGCAGTATTGAAATCTTAAGAAATAGAAAGCAATGCTTATGCTTGATTAAAAAAAAAACAAAAAAAAACTGAACTAACACACTATTCACTCCCTTGCCTTGTTCCACTGTACACTTCAGCTAATTATGTAGACTAGCCCTTAACCCACTCTTGTACACGGATTTTGACTTGAAGTAATTTATAGATATAATAGGCTCACAAAGTTAAAGTTCGGGAAAGCTATACTACTATAATTACAGGCCACAGATGACTGTAAAATGCTTCCGTATCTTTATTGTGCCATATTTTACCATGTATGGATTAACCTTTTAGACCCAGGTAAACCTCTTTGTTCCAAGTCACATTTGACTCACTTAACATAATACATACAGACAGATCCAGTTCAAATACTCATTAAGTATGACATACGATAAGTTTCACTGCATACTTTGCTTTAAGTGCATTCCTAAATAATGAAATTGTGGCCTATGTAGTAGATATCTAGGGGATAGAAAATCTATTTACCTTTTTTTTAAAAGGTTTAATAGACTATATGTATCACATAATGTGACATCACCCCAACAAACATTACATCAAAATGTTGTTTTTTTTCTTATCTACTGTAGCTAAAAAACGGGTGGATGTTTAGCATTAAAAGGGTTAGTCCTTCTAAAACTAATAGGAAAGCTAAGCTAATTAGGAACTAAAAGGAAAGCTAGCATAGGAGCCATAACATTATATATTATATAGCGTATGGGTAGATGCCTCTCCACCCATAATTCTTTAGGATATATGCCTGTCCATAAGTAGCCTATATCTTCTGATAAAAAAGACAGTTCTCCCAACAAGAACAATGGTAATTTAAAGCTCTGGATGACTTCACCCTGATTTCGAACTTAGAATATATAGGTTACAACGTAAAAAGGAGAAGGGTCTGAAGGAGAATTTATGGTGTTCATGCAAGCTCATATTGTATGATAAATAGTACCACCTACACTGCCCATTTTATTTCAGTTGTGCTCTCTCTTTGCCATACTTGCAAAAGTAAGACCATGAAGGGAACAGTAACAATATATAATAAATCAGTCTGTGTTTCTATGTGGTATGATATTAAAGATCTACATAATCAAACCCCTCGAAATGTTTTTTTAACATGAACAGAGCCTGTACAGGGCAAAGTGACAGGTTTACCTAAAAGCATATCAAAGTAGTAGCTCTGTTTTCTGCCAAGAGCAATAAGAAGTAACCCTGTATCAGTTTCAACCCATCTTAGCTTATACCCTATGTGACAGTGCCCAAATACCATTTGCCAAAAAACCTTGGCTCTCAAGTGGAATGAAGGGTAGTATCCGGAACTACTGGATAATTCTCTACTAATAATGTGAGGGAAGAAATAATATAGTTTGTAACAATTATTATTACACATAATTTTATACAGTATTGTTATAATACCAACTTATTACACAGCACTATACAAAGTCCATAGTCATGTCACTAGCTGTCTCTCAATCCAATTGCTTAATCTTGAGGGGCCCACAATCCAATGTCCCTATCATAGTCATATGTCTTTATTACAGTGGAAGGTTAAGTTTGGGGGATGGGGGGAAACCAATTAACCTAATTGCAAATTCTTGAATTATGGGAGGAAACCCACGCTAACACGGGGAGAACCAGCAAACTCAATGCAGATAGTGCCCTGGCCGAGATCCGAACCTGGGACCCAGCGCTGCAAAGCCTAGAGTGCTAACTCCTGAGCCACCGTGCTGCCCACCACGAAAAGTTTTTTAGGTGAACCTGTTTCTTTGCCCTACATGGGCAAAGCACTGGTCTATTTAAAAAAAAAAAAAACATCTATTGCTGAGTAGATATGTCTTATTTTCTTAGCAGTATTTGCTTGCATTTTGCTAGTAAATTATAGTTTCTATCAGCCTTTGATGGAAAAAAAGAACATAAATAATACCTGCCATTACAGAAAAAAAAGTACTTTCTGATCGGCCTTTTGTGTCATCCCTACTGTCCTGGGGAATAGAAAGTCCTTGGAGATTATCAACAATAATTTGTGTTTTACTTAATTGAAAATGATCATAACTATGTTATCAGTACAAATCAGGATTTTAATCTAGACAAGATGATCTAAAGGTTTAGACCAGCTTACATGTTGCTATCTCCAAAATAATTATATGTGCATGACTGCATTGAGTTCTGCTTCTTCATAGAAAATAAAATCAATGAAAATGTAACATTTTGTAAAATGAACATTCAAGCATCTATTTAAAAAGCAGTCAATCTAACATAAAGTAACATTTTCTGGTCTGGTAATAAATTGCTATTACTATTCACCAGAGATTATTGCTGAATGTCATATTCACTGCTCCAAAAACAACCCTTTAATATGGACAATTAAAACATTGTAAAGTATTGTCCTTTTTTAAGGGCCAAATCTGGTTGAAAAAACATGAGGTGTTCTTAGTCTCCTAAGGAAAAACTGAGGGCAGCCTGTGAGTCCAAAACATCATGCTTCAATTTGCCCTTGGGGGAGGCATCAAGGAACCCTGCATACACATATAACGCAGCATTAATGTCATCAAGTCTAAGTTCCTGTGAGGATCCAACATTTTTAAGTCGTTTAATACGACTCTTTTGTGTGTGAGATCATTGCCTTTCAGGTACTGCTTGTTACCTTATGTCTATTTGAGCACCACTATATATTTCACTTGTGTGGTCAAGGATATTTCTTAAGATGACCTGTCTTGAACACAAGAAGTATATAAATGTCCCACCAATATGTTCTTCAATTGTGCTTGGCACGAGTCTGAAGACATTTTTCAGGAACATTTAGACAGGAGTCTATCAACAAGGAAACTTCAGTGCAGAGAACATTCTCTGCTCCCCCATATCAACTATTACTTTGCAAAAATGCCCATTTCAATCAGGCATCTGATGTAACTGAAGTTGTTTGTGCTTATGACTCAGCTTACCATTTATCTATGGGGATTGCAAAAAATGCAGAGCATTAGGTTCAGCCCACTTATGAGCATCTCAAGCTCCCTCATGACGTTGTTTTGAGAATGTCCAGTATAAACATCATTGGCTCCCTTGTTTATTAAAACAAGTGCAGGAAAACGTAGGGAAACAAATCTCCTTTTTATCACTGGAATTACAATGTTTTGCAAGTTGGCTTTTAAAGCAGATAAACTGAATTTTGCATGATCTTACTTTCTGTAAGCTATACTAAACAAAACTTTATCCGTTGACCCATTTCTGGCGTAGTCCTGTCACCTAAATACACAATGCCACACTGACAATTTAAAATATACCTGCATACATTTAGGAAATTTATAAAAGCCAATACAGGTATAGTGTGGTGAAATAAAAAGACAAGAAACTTGATCAAGTCCCCACTGAGCAGTGAGCACCCTGTAAAGAAACAAATAACAACCATTACATTTTTGGCTGCAGACAGAAGCATTTAGGGATTGAGACTTTGAAGCTGCACTTTGGAAATCAGAGGCATGGATGTCCACATGCACAGCACACATGCAGTTACCTCCTTTTCATGTATAGAAAATAGATTTTACCAACCTTTCATGCACAAAGAAGACTGCCATTTTGAAGATACAGGGAATATTTTAGAAGAGAAAAGCAACCTTTTGAGTTTCATACCACTGTAAAATCACTGATTTCCAGCTAAATAATATTTGGGGATATACTGCCTGGGTTAAAGGATGCAAATTTAGACCAGGATCAGTGAAGAAAACCTATTATGAGCTTAGACAGACCACCCGATTAAAAAGATGAGCAGCAGACCATGTAATTTTTCTGCATGCAGTCACACAGTGGAAGAGATATCTGATGTTCTGTACACAGTGGTTCCTTATGGGATTATTAGTTGTTCACCATTATCTTAGATATTTGGGAGAACCTACACACTAACTTGTCTGGCAAGCATATGACGAGATGAACTTATAATTACCAAATGTATAACACTTCTCAGAAGCTTTGTAATGTTAAAAGAAAGAACATTTATTATGGGACATTCAGGTAAATTGTGGATTGTAACGTAAAACATAAGCTCAATGTCTTTGGGTTTGCCGATAAAAGCAAACAGGAAATCGAATCAGGGATACTTTGCATTAGCACAGCTATTTAGGAAATTTGGTTAGTCCACTAGTTGTTTTCAGAACCTTCTATAGTCACTCCTCTTGTTTAATTAGGAAATCAGAGATGCCTGTCCAGTCTGGGATGATCCTGCAGTGCAACTCAAAGCCAACATTCCGAAAACTGTGACGTCCACCGATGTCTAACTGCCATCTAAAGCCTATGAGCTGCTGTCTTTCACCATACTGAAGAAGGATGCAAATTATCTAGTGACTGCATCATTTATCAAAATCAGTAAAGTTTTTAAACTTGTAGCAAGAATACATGACTAAAACTAAAAAGAATCCTTGGACATTTTTGTTTTCTCTGTCAAATCACTTCTGTTTCCAGTAGGTTAAGTTTCTTATTAAGAAAACAGTGATGGCTTGATTAACTTCAAAGCTCCAGAATATCAACCTAACGGTGGGAGAGAGAGGGGTTTATTTCACCAGTACCTTTTTTTGTTCCATCTAATCAATTTTTCATTAGGGTGAAGGTGTTTATCAGCTTTTAGCACACAAGCTTTGAACACGATGCGTCAATCTTTGTAATGAACTTATTAATTAGAGCTAATTTAATTCAAGTGGAATTGAAGGTCTAATTAATGGAATGACTGCTTATGAAGATAGAGGAAAGCTGTGTTGATCTTCAACCTAAACACTGAGAGGGAAGTTTTTCTTCCCTCGAGCAGGAGAACAAACCGATTCTCACTATGCTTAGATTTATTACATCATGATTACAGATGTCTGAAGGTCACCTCCTGCTTTTAAGATTATGTGGTCCTCAAAGGTTATGCTTAAAAAGAAAATACACAATCTGTTTTAAAGACGGCATTATTTGTCTCAATAAAGGCAGCCATAAAAGCTCACTTTCACGTAGGTAATGAAGGCATAAGCCTTGTTTACTGTCGCTGGTCTCTGCCTGTATATGCATTTCAAACAATATTCGGAGCTCAGCTGAATTAATATCGCATGCCTGGAAGACTTATGCTTAACCCTAAAATGTTTATTAATTTAAGGGGCCCTGATGACTGAGCTTGTCAAGGCATTTTCTAAAACTGTCAAGGTATTTTCTAATAATAATAATATTAATATAATTATATTAGTATTAATAATATTATTATTATTTTATGTATTAGTGTCCCACTGAATACATCAAAAACTGATTGGAGAGCTGTACACTGGTATATGCAGCTGGAAGTTGGCAGCACTGGGTTTACCTAAAAACAGATTGCAAGGGGTAGATGTGTTCCCTGTGTGAGGCGTTCCACACCAACCAGCCTTGCACTCCTAAAGAAATATAATGATCTGAATGTATTTATTGTTGGTATAGATATTTGTTTGTCATGCATGCATGGTCAAGACTGGCATTGGGCAATAGGATATTTGACTACCTGTTGCTCCTGGGAGTAACAGTTAGATCCATAAATATTTTGGTAGAGTCAACTTTTTTCTAATTTTGGTTCTGTACATTACCACAATTAATTTTAAATGAAACAACTCAGATGCAGGTGAACTGCAGATTTTCAGCTTTACGTCAGTGGGTTGAACAAAACGATTGCATAAAAATGTGAGGAACTAAAGCTTTTTTTACACAATCACTTCATTGTGGGGGCTCAAAATTATTTGGACAATTGACTAAAAGGCTATTTCATTGGCTGGTCTGGGCTATTTCTTCGTTATGTCATTATCATTTTAGCATTTTGGCCTGGAGTTGATTTGGGGGGGGGGGGGGGGTGCGCTTGCATGTGGAAGATTTTGTTGTGAACAGACAACATGCGGAGCTCTCCATGCAGGTGAAACAAGCAATCCTTAAGCTCCAAAAACAGTAAAAACCCATCCAAGAAATTGCTACAATATTAGGAGTGGCAAAATCTACAGTTTGGTACATCATGAGAATGAAACAAAGTACTGGTGAACTCAGCAACGCCAAAAGACCTCGACGTCCACGCAAAACAACAGTGGTGGATGATTGCAGAATCATTTCCATGGTGAAGAGAAACCCCTTCACAACAGCCAACCAAGGGAACAACTCTCTCCAGGAAGTAGGCGTATCGATATCCAAGTCTACCATAAAGAGAAGACTGCATGAAAGTAAATACTGCAAGGGTGCACTGCAAGGTGGAAGCCACTCATAAGCCTCAAGAATAGAAAGTCTAGACTGGACTTTGCTCAATCACATCTAAAAAAGCCAGCACAGTTCTGGAAAAACATTATTTGGACAGATAAACCAAGATCAACCTTTACCAGAATGATGGCAAGAAAAAGTATGGAGAAGGTGTGGAACAGCTCATGATCCAAAACATACCATATCATCTGTAAAACATGGCGGAGGCAGTGTGATGGCTTGGGCTTACATGGCTGCCAGTGGCACTGGGACACTAGTGTTTATCCATGATGTGACACAGGACAGAAGCAGCAGAATAAATTCTGAGGTGTTCAGAGGCATACTGTCTGCTCAAATGCAGCTAAATGCACTCACATTGATTGGGAGGAGTCTCATAATACAGATGGACAATGACTCAAAACATACAGCCAAAGCAACCCTGGACTTTATTAAAGCAAAGAAGTGGAATATTCTTGAATGGCCAAGTCAGTCACCTGATCTGAACCCAATTGAGCATGCATTTCACTTGTTGAAGACTAAACTTCGGACAGAAAGGACCAAAAACAAACAGCAACTGAAAGCCGCTGCAGTAAAGGCCTGGCCGAGCATTAAAAAGGCGGAAACCCAGCATCTGGAGATGTCCATGAGTTCAAGACTACAGGCTGTCATTGCCAGCAAAGGGTTTTCAACCAAGTATTAGAAATTAACATTTTATTTTCAGCTTTTTAATTTGTCCAACCACTTTTGAGCCCCTGAAATGAAGTGATTGTGTAAAAAAAGCTTTAGTTCCTCACATTTTATGCAACCTTTTTGTTTAACCCACTGAATTAAAGCTGAAAGTCAGCAGTTCAACTGCATCTGAGTTGTTTCATTTAAAATTAATTGTGGTAATGTACAGAACCAAAATTAGAAAAAAAGGTGTCTCTGTCCAAATATTTATGGACCTAACTGTATGTACCTAAAGCACTACCATAAAGTAGGGATTCACTGGGTTTGCATTCCCAATGTAGCTAACAAGCAAAGGTAGGAACTGTGTATCAAGAGGACTTCAATCTATTTTACTCTGTAGAAAGAGCACACTTGGGGCTCTATTTATAAAACAGGGAATCTTACATGTCAGACATTCCCTAATGGGAATCAATACCGGTACCTGCCATTAAAACACATGGACCAAGGATACCAAGAAGGAATGTTTGAGGGAATATGTGATTCCCTGTAAAAGAGACATAGTGTCTTTCCATATGTCATATCAAACAGGTATGCAATAGTTTATTATGCACAGGATGGTATAGGGAGATTCTAAAAGTGATATAAGGGTCACATAACTAAAATCTTTTTCTGCCAATAAAACATTATTAGAAGTTTTTAAACAACCATTGTGCCATGGATCTACCACATTTGGTAAATTCATAATAGACATTAGCAAATGGTCAGATGAATCTTTTCAGCTAATATCTTCTGGTCATAGCAACAGGGAAAACACCAGTGATCAGGCAAGGTTTTCTTACTTGTTCAGTTGCCTTCATTTCCAGGAATGCATTTTATGATTATCATTTAATTTCGTGTCTAAAGGGTATGATTAAGATATTAATGGATTAAATGCATAAAAACTAGATATGTTAATATTTGTCTTTAAAGCGTAAAAGTTTCTATACTTTCTGGTATACACATCTTTGGTTAACGGTACATTGCCAGTTATAACTCAGACAGGCATGGCTTATTAAATATCTAACTCTTATTGCTGACGCATCATGTGACACATACAATTTCCAAGATGAATTTATGCTATCGGATACAGAAAACAGAATAATTTTCATAAAGTTACATGCTGTAGGCTATTTCTAGAAATTTTTGATAGCGGTTCTACTCTTCCTTTTCTCACAGCTGGTGAATTACAAACCAAAATGAAGGTTTCCTATTGTATATAAATATGTATACAGTTTAATAATGAATTTTGAATACGTGGTACTTCCCTGAGATGCCATTAGTTTGAATGGAATTTAAAATGCAACAGTCTGGCAGCTAAATGAAGAAAATATTACAAAAACATGGGGCTGTATTCATAATCTATTAATGAGTTTGTTATGAAATTATCAGACAAATTTCCTTGTTGCCTAAATGAATGATGATGGTATAACAGAACAATAGACAAGGGATTTAGCTAGGAATTGATTATATTGGCACACATGGCTATGAATGGGCAAAGCCTGGAGTTTTATTGATTCTTTTACACAGGGCCCACAATAAACTTTGAGTTTTACAACATACACCCAATATTTACAGCAGTCCTTGCTTTAAAGTAACACTGGCATAAATAGAATCACAGAATACTTTAGAACCCATGTTGGATATAGGGATATTAGGGTAACAGTGGCTGAAAGAAACCTATGAAAACATTGCAAAAACATGGAAACCTCTGTAAGAAAATGTCTTTAAATGGAAACGATACTCATTTCCAGGCCCTAAGCCCCTCCCCTTTTATATCCATGCCATTTAGAACATGTTTCTTGTTTTATTCTTGATCGGCTGTAGTTTAAACATGTTATTAAAGTGTCATTAAACACTATTGTTGTTTTGCGGAAGAGAATCTAACACCACTCTAAATTACTTTATGTGCTAATATTTTTGCTTATAATGATTAACAAATACCTTCTACATATTTATGTACTTTTTGATTCTTTATACACAGTGATTTAATCTAGTTTTTTGAAGAAAATTGCCTATTAACACTATGTATAGAACAATTTGGTTATATTGAAGAGATTATGTGTATAATGGAATTGTACTTATTGTTTTTTATATCTTGTTGTAGTGCTGATACATCTACTAGCTGTACCAGTTACATCCCTGAGGAAGCAGACATAGTCTGCGAAACATGTCGGATGATTTCAACATATGTAATGTGTACAATGTATCTAGCCCATGTATGTTAGAATGTCAATTAGACTCTTCCTAAAACTTGGTATAGGGGAAAAGGCATGCATATTTTATTTGTTGCTTTTTATTGAAGAAAATACAAGATTTATGATAATTTGTATAATATTCACTGCCGCTAAAGTCCAGTATCTTTTTGCTTTTGTATTCTTTAATGCATATTGGAGATGTTGGCAGGATTACCTTCTACATTCTAAATACCTAGTGATCCTACCAGTCATCACCACTTAAGCACTTCCTTAGTCAGAGTAATAAAACAAAGCAAGCCAATTCTTCATCTTAGGTGTTGCCAACTGCCCAGGTTCACTTTTAGTTCAAAAAAGTTAGTTGAGAAGGGGAAAAAAGTATTTAAACTGCCTCTTAATATAATAAAATGGATTGAGAAAATAAAATACATTTTTACCCTGCATTTGGTGAAATAATTTTAAATGTTAATCAGAAAAGCTCTCCATACAAAGCATTTTACCTTTGTCCATTTATTGGTCAAAGCAGCAAAAAGGCATACAAAATAATCACATGACCTCCATGAAAGCCGCCCTATTCGGACATATTTCTGTAAGTTACAGGTCTACAATTTAAAAAAAAAAAATTTAATGAAAACCTGTGACGCTTTTGGAACAGAAATCTAGAAATCAGTGTAACGCTCAGGTGGCATTTATTCTGTGTGTGTGCGTGTGTGTGCATGTGTGTCAATGGCTAGTAAAATTATTCAGGACGCTATTCATCATATTCTATTTATATGACACACCCTACAAAGCTACAACTGCCAAGACCCCATGGTGTTCACAGGCCTTGGGAAGAACAGCAGAGGAGAGGACAGCTTCATGGGCAGTGAAGGAGAGACAAATGCTGAGCTAGGAAGGGAGTCAGAGCAAGGTCAGCATAAGCACAGCTAGGTGGGCAGAGGAGTTGCTACACTAGATAAGGCAGCACTTACCTAATAACATCAACAATGCCTAAACTGAAACTACAAGTAGAGCATAGAGAAAACCAATCACCTACTGCACAAAGACCGGGCTGGATTCACAAGTCTTAACAGGAAATGCTGTGGGCAAACCAACTTTTAAGTGAGACTGAGGAAATTTGGAGAGGAATAATTAGAGAAGAATGGAAATATTACTATATTTGGCTATTATTATTATTACTATTAATAAGAGATTAAAAAGGGAATTGACTGTGTCTCCACTTGAAAAACCCAACCCAACACAAGCGTCTCACTATACTTTATTCAAGGAAGTCAACAACATAGATAAAAGGCAAGTTGTAGTGGAGATGCATATTTCATTGATTCTGTTTTGGTTACTATGACTGTAATCTCATAAAAAATAACTGGATCATTTTATAGTCTAATAATTTATGATTTTTTTCTTTGCAAATATCAGTGTGACTTGTAGTGGAGTTATAACATGGTTCTTTGACAATAGAAAACAGAGTGGGCACCTAATACGCTTTCATACCTGTAGAGCAGTCAGGTCCTGTCCAATTAGGATCACAAGTACAGCTTCCAGATTCTTGTATGTAGGTCCCATGGCCAGAGCATTGGTCTGGACACATTGATTTTAGGATTTCACAGTTGGTGCCGCCCCATCCTTGATTGCAGTGACATTCACCATGAATGCACACTCCATGGTAGGAACAAAAGGTATCCAGGCAATCAGCTAACAGAAGAGTAAACACAATTTACAGTTTTAGGTGAGTAAATATTCTCAGTTAACGTTTCCATATTGAATTATTTCTTACACAAACACACTGTATTGCTATTACATACCTAAACTAAAGCTTAACAAAGATTACTCACATAAAACAGGTATAATCCAAGGTTATCCCAAATACCATAACATAACCACTCAGTAATTATCAATTCAAAATGCTCCTTTTGTATAAAAACAGAAGATAAAAAGTTGTGGTACTGCCTTATAAAATATATACCTGCCTTCATTTTGTGACCTGCACTTTAAAACAAAGAATTATGGACAACAGCTGCCCCTTTTTATTAAGGTTTTATAGAAAAACCCTACTATGAGAATATAATTATGCTGTTTTGTATGATGCAGTAATCTATCAGCTGAATACTTCACATCTTCCTGCACTGCTATTAACGTTCTTGTGATGATGAGACTTAATTCAGCAATTTGACTCAATAAAACGTTACACTTGCAGGGTCAATGGTCTGAAAATTTAATTCCAGGGACTTAATTGCATTGCTTTTCACATGCAAATCAAAAAAAACAATTTGATCATGGAAAGAAAATGGTGGCTTCCTCTCTAAGCCAAGACGAAAGGGTCTATGCTCTACATAACAACATCACAGATTTCCTAATTACATCCAGTAGTGCCGAAAGCCATGTATCATGTTTCAGATGAATCTAGGTACAGGGTGAATGTGAAATAAGCTGGGTTTACTTTTTTCTCTTCATAAATCATTACAGTCATTGTATATAGATTTATATGTAAAAAAATTTGAAAGCATTTATGCTTTGCTGTCAAAGAAATTCACAATGGGACATTTTGTTCTTAATATGAGTTTAGTGTGGTCAGCATCATGATACTAGCTTGGCCTGGGGTAAAGCAGGACAGGTAGGTGTGGCAAAGAGCTGAGTTTGTATTTGAGCCAACACCCAGGAAAGATGGACTAAGGAGAGCTAAGCACTGGTAAGTGCAGTAAAAACAAATTGTCACCACAGCAGTTAGAGTTCATTTTTTTTAGACATCACATCTAAGTTAACAACAAAATGATGTTTAGAAAACAGAAATGAAAATGAATTATGCTTTTGTAATGGACTGAGAATTTGGGAAACAATTAACTTTTTTAGAACCAAGAATCTATCACAACCCTTACCACATGGTACTTGCTAATTGTTTAATAGAAACAGAAGAGTGCAAAAATTCACCTTTTTTGTTTAAAATTGCATTCAGATAGTCTTTGGTGCCTAATAAATGACCAATGCAAACATATTTGTCAAAGATCCTTAGAGGGACTGAAATTCAGACAGTAGCAGGCAATCAGTAGCTCTGGCTATACACTTGATCTTCACTTTGGCAAATAATGACACTGCAGTAGTATTCCGAAACAAGGTTCATTTTCCTCTTTAACTTTTCATATTAGTGCATTGTAGAAGTTAACTATTTTTATCCTTTACTTGGTATGCTAAACCAACAAAAATATGAAAATCTTTCACAGCCCTCCATACATCATATTTATGGTGTTTACCTTCCTCACAGTTTTCTCCTTTATAACCTGAGTTACATGCACAGGATCCCATGATACAAACTCCATGGCCTCCACACAAAGGATCAATGCACTGGATACTAGGGATATCACACTCCGTTCCCTTCCATCCACTATAGCAAAGGCATCGTCCTTTAGAGTATTGACCATTCCCATTACACAGGACGGGACAGGCTGCTGTGAAATATAACATGACATAAAAAGAATTAGGTTAGTTTTTTTATGCCAGTGGTGGAAAAGCTGAACCAAAACAACAAAGGATAAAGCAAATAAATAAGTATGTCAGCTGCTTGTTGTTGAAACAGTGACGGCTTGTGTTCCAGCATCTTAGCTATATTTGCTTAACAAAAGAAAAGCAATTTGTGTACCTCTTGAACAATCGGGACCCAGAAATCCAGGAAAACAATGACAGGTTCCTGAAACACACTCTCCGTTTCCATGGCAATTCCGGGGACATTCCACAACGGAATCTGTAAATAACAGATTTGGTGAGACTGTTTATACAAGTCTGGAAACTGAAGACCTGCTCAGTTGTTGCATTACAGATTTCTCTTTTTTTATAATTTCCTAAAAAGCCACCAGACCACCAAGTTGCCTAATATTTTGAACAAAAGCCAATATTGACTTCTTCCTGCAATCACTGCCTACAATAGAACAGGATTAGAAGTTTCAATTTGCTATGACAAAAATGTTCTGAGTGCAGAGTATTTTTAATGCTGTTTGACTAATTCAAAACGACATTCTTGCTCACCATCTTTGCAGATAGTTTTACAGTAATTAGATCAAACATAAATGCACATCAGTAATCTCGTTCAGTAGGCAGTAAACTTTGACCTTTCACTCAATATAATACTAAGCAGGAGAGAAAGCTAAAAAAAAATATTTTTGATATGTGATATGTGAAATGTGAGAGCTGAACTGCCTCAATTTTCCTTACAATTGCTATTTTACTCAGCAAGCCATATAGTAATCAGGCCTCCTTGCTCATCACATTTTTCCATTCCCAGAGAACCTAGGTCAAACTAATAGCTACCATAATGGTAGACTGGCTTGATGCAGATTGTTGTTGAAGTTAATACGTTTTAAACAGAATAATGTTTTTAATAATGCAAATTCAACTTTGAAATGGCTTATGGTCCTCTATAGGTGATGATGCAAAATTTTATGCTGCCCCCTCTCTACTGTAGGCCAGATACTGTAGGCCAAGATAACACAGGTTGAAAACCTTGGAAGGTTAAAGAGAAACTGCATCCAAAAACATATAACTAGAGGTAACCCACAGCGTATCAGGTTTGGGAGACAGAAGTAGAACAGGATGGTAGTCGGAGACAAGACAACCATATGGGTATGAAATGATGGAGATAATTAGGGGTATATAAAAGTAGAAAGTCATAATTCCAGCCCCTTGAAGGTGGGGTTGGGACAAACATTCATCAGGGATGATAAGGAGACTGATCTGAGAAAACCCATGTAACAACAGAAAATGGCTATACAACATCCCAAATCAAGAAAAGACAAGGAGACACAAAAGAGAAAATCATAACCAAAGACTGTGAATCATAGGTGACCAGAACAGACTAAGTAAATTAGAGAAGTGTAGTCACAGACAGATGATGAAAGCAGCAAAACTGGTAACACACATCAAAAACAAAGGTTAAGGTAAAACAAGGGTTTAAATAACCGCGCATGAGAAAAAACAAAAGAGTACAAGTAACAAGATAGCAATACAAGGCACAGAATACAATTTAAGAAGGTTACTATCCCAGCACATAACAAAGGGTTGGTATTGGTCTGACACCAGGCTAATAGTGGTTGTTAATTATCCCTTGGCAGAGTATACCACATAGTTGTAGTAGCAAAGAGTAGGAAAGGGCATAGGGCAATACAAGAAGAAAAAGACAGGAAAAACAAAGCAAAGACATTATAAGAGAAAAAGGAAAATACAGCTGACAAAGAGAAACCAGGGAGGGACTGCACAAAATGCTTAGAACAGCAAGGAGGGATGAAACACCGAGAGCCTAGAGAGAATCAAAAACTAATTCTCACACTCAAATTTTACATACTCCTTTATTTCTCTTTGCCCCTCATTCACTAACAAAGTTAGAGAAATTTAAAGTTACACGTTCCATTTTTTAAATGAGCAAAAGTTTTAGGAAAGAATGGACTATAAATCAAAGCTCAAGACCCAGGAAATGAATGGCTTGCCTTTGAAAACAGAATATATTATGTAATACATGATTATATCTTTGCTAAACTAAAGCTCTTTGTCTTTTATTTATTAATTAAAAGATGCATTTACCAACAGTAGCCAGTCAGAAATAAGTCAGTAAAGTACACTGCCACAAGTGAAATATGTAGGCTGCCATTGCTGATGTTCTGGTGTAATAAGATAAGGAATTCTGCCATCGATTAGCAACAGCAGTCCCCACATTTATTCCATCACTGGTAATAAGAGAAATGATGGGGTATCTTTTTGACAACCAGTAAATTCCAAAATTGCCAACTCTTAATATTGTTCACAGTTAGTCACAGAGATCCAGTGATTACATGGTAAGATAGCAGTCATTTGGCAATCACACTTACTTGAGTGAACTTACCTATAACAATAGTATTAAAGGACACAGGTTCTGTGTTTTTGCCATCATTATAAAAGGCAATGTGCCATATTCCAGAGTTGAGATACTGAATGAAACCAGCTTCATGAAGACTGACAGATCTTGGGATACGGCCTACTTTATCAGACTCCAGCAAGTTGCGTTTTTCTCTGGAAATGAGTCTGCTGCCTTCCAAAAGCTCTACAAAATCATACTAGAATAAAACATATAGAAATTGTTATAAGAAATGTAATGAAACAATGTAATGCTACATTTTTTCTGGGCTAACTTTAATATTCAACAGTATTTATATAGCGCCAACATATTACTCAGCGCTATACATTAACTGGGGGTTGCACATGACAGACAGATAGACACAGACAGTGACACAGGAGTAGGAGAGGACTCTGCCCCGAACAGCTTACAATCTAACATTCCTTTATGAAAGTTTCAATGAAGAAGAGAATAAAGTTTATTCTCCATGTTTAATTTATAGTAACTGTGCTTACACTATCTGGATGTGGCAAAACATGAAATAAAACCTTTGATTGGAGACCTAGATTTTCTGTCTGTGCCATTATTATCCTAGTATTCATTTCATTGGAATTTATTATGAGTATTTAAGAAATAAAAACACAATAAATAGAAGCTATCATTTATTTAGTAAAGGTATATAATAGATGAGGTAGTAGCTAGACATATCTATGCTTTGTCAGACCATTTTCTATACTAACCTTGTTGAAAATTATTATATTCAAACTCACATTGCTTTTGAAAGATAGCAAAAACAGTTTCTATCTTGATATATCTACATATCAGACAACAGATTATATCAATAGTGAACTACGAATGCTGTGCAGAAAACACTGCAACTATACTAAAAAAGAAAGTCCACCTATTTTACCTCAAATCTCAATTTTATATTTAAAAGTTTGTACTTTTTTATTATTTGTAGGCACACTCACTCCTAATACACACAGTTATATTTAGATCCCTGTTGCATATTCCCTTTTATATTTTAATATGTAGGCTATTCATATAGTTATACACAAGGTAGAGACAATAGAAAAGCATGTTTTAATCTGAAATTAAGTTAAATTACTAGGCACAATACAAATGAAAAACTGGTAATATAAAAGTAATTTTATTTACTAAATAGAAACAAATAGGCTGTTACTTCTAAAATGTTACAATCACTCTTCCCATTCTACTCCTCCAAGTGCTTTCATTTTTAGATCCCTAAATCTGTTTCACTTTTTGTCAGTTAAGTCCTTTTTCAAGGTCATCAAAACTATATTGATCTTTCACAGTGAAGTGATGAAAACCTCCATCACAAGACCAAATTTGGGAATTTGACTTGACATTACACCTTCACCTCATATACTCCTTTGAAAATTATCTTTTAGGGCAGAACACAGCTTCAAAAGGGAAAGAGCTTCGTCCTCCATCAATGGCGGGTCACATATCTTCATGACTGAATACATTTTAATTACTGGCCTACGGCATTTACAGATAACCAAGAATTAGTTCTGCCACCAAGGTAACTGACAAACATAGGGCTAAATATGAGTGAGTAATGTAAGAGTGAAAAGCATTCCCACAGCTGCATATTGTAGGCTTGCCATAAAATAATAGTGCTTGAAACTACCTAAAGCCCAACTCCAAGCAAAACATTTATCTTGTTCTAGTTAAAGTATGGGGGATTTTGAAAATTCAAAGTCTTTATCACGTATTGCTGTCTGTGGGGGACCTATTTGATCTTCGTGACATGTCAGGACATCCATCAAGGAACAAGACTGTAAGAAATAAATCTATTCAATGTGGTCACAGACAGAATAAAAAACTGGCATGAATTTTAAACTTTTCCCTACTCACAAATAGCCCAGTTAAAAGCTTTTTGTTCTTCAAAAGCATATTTATAATTATTATGAATTAATATCTTTGGGGAAACACAGTTTCAAATGATTTCTATTAAACAAAAAAAATTCAGACAGTTACTTTTGGTTCCAGTGGTTTGGCATTGCATGGATTTGATTCAGACACATTGGTATAGAAGCTCCAAGATAAAAAAAAAGGTGCAATTACTGTCCATGTTTAAATAAAGAGAACTATAGGCTAAGTTGTTGGAGGGAGAATATGAAGGGGTCTGTTTATAAAGCAGTGAATCAGTCTCTCAGCACATTCTCTGCTAGAAAATACTCCAGGTAAATGCGGTTTAAATTGCTGTAATTGATTCTCCAGCAGAAAATGCATGTTAAATATCAGGATTACCCTGCAACCACACAACTATGAGGCTCAGTGCACAATATTTCTGGTATTATCATTTCTTTTCAATGCAACAAAACTTGATCCAAAAATGGCTGCATCAGATTTACAGGGTTGAGCCCTAATTGCTCTATAAAACATAAACATCAATATTGAGTTAACTCATCAAGCTTACAGTAAAAATGCATTTAATGCACCTAGGCACCTCTGAAACCCCATCAATTACAGGGCTGAGGGGTCAACACTGTTTTATACCCTAAGATCGCATGAACTGAAATGTGGAAATCTCTAGAAAACTGTGGACCAATTATCTGTAAAGATATTAGAGCATTTATTTGCCTTTCACCAACCATAAAGCTCAAACAATGCATTTCTAAGTCACTGGAATGCCCTTGTCAGGAAGAAGAAAATGTTTTTTTTTCATAATAAGTAACTTCCCTGTACTGACCCCTCCACTCTCTGAGGTTTATTTCTTGGAGGAAAGGAATAATAAAAATGAGTGCGGAGTTTGCATTTGACAACGGCAGCTGGCTGTGCCTGCTAATGTTTCTTGTACATTTTAATATGTGATTGTTTGACTATGTGTAAAGTGCCCTGTCCCTCACCCTTGTCTTTTTCTGCTAGCTCCACAGAGAACGAGAGCATTACATACATTCTTTTATAAAGGAATTTGGATTCAATATGCATTCATCCTTCCAATACAAAAACAAAAAAACAACATACAAAAAAAAAAAAAAAAAAAACAGAATGCAAAGGCCCCACGGTTAATCATTCAAGGTGGCTTTAGACTCATCCCACCTGCTGAATCTATTTATTTTGAAAAAATTACCTATCATTTATAAACTTCTCCACTGTGACTGTTTGCAGGAAAGGTAAGTGGTTTAAACAAATACAACGAAGACCTGGCAGCACAAAAATTCACTATTAACTAGATGGAACCTGTGGTTTGGAAATGCTCTGTTAGAATTGTGGAGATTCATTAGCCTGTCTGGGAGTTTAGCCCTTCAGGCGTTTCCCTGGGATAGCTCCATGGCAGGATATACTGCAGGGAACAGCAGCAGGACACTTCCTACTACAAGCATTCGTTTTTCCCAAAAATCTTTCTAACAATTAGGCTCACACTCAGCCGTAACTGTATATGGCTTGTGACCAGGGAAAAAGAATTGGTTAAGTGGGAACATTTGCTTTTCAAAATGAGCATGTTAGAAAATAAACAAAGGGTGTTACCTTTGACTGGAACAAAGTGAGAATTATTTATAGAATACATTTAATCCATACAACAAGTTTGATAAAGGTACCTACAGATGAAATTGATTGACATAGCAGCAGTGTTCCTCAGCTCCAGATTTTTATAACATTGTACTTTTCAGCCTGTTGGATACTGCTCTGCAATTAACTATGCAAGTGTTGATCACAGTTACTTGTAAGTAAAATTTCTTAAGTAATATGATATATATATAGTATTATCAGCTTATAATTTCCTCTCAATCACAAATAAATATTTCTGCACTTTGAACACAAGAGCACAAACAAATTGGTCATATGCATCCAAGATAAAGGTTAGTTTTCATAACACTGTAGTATGTATAGAGTCTTTAGTTCCCATTTTCTTTAAGCTGGCAAATACAGTGATTTCTTATAGAGAAAGCATTTTTAGCCCCATTCTTTAAATTACCTAAAGATTTACTTGGTATCTGTGTCATTAACATATGGGGCCTGATTTATTAAAGCTCTCCAAGGCTGGAGAGAATATACTTTATCAGTGAAGCTGGAAGATCCAAAAGCTTGAATTCATCTGGTTCAGGATTCAAAACATTTGCTGGCAAATTACTTTGAATAAATCCATTCCAGGTTTGCTGGATCACCCAGCTTCACTGATTCAAATGTATCCTCTCCATCCATGGCCTCTGTAACATTTGGATTGTTTTTGTTTCTACCCTTTTTTTCCAAATCTTCTTGCTATATTACTTTTTTACTGGATTTCTGTTTGTAACTTTGCAATTCCACCAATCAAAAATCTCTAGTTTGGTTAAACTTGATAGAAGATTCTAAATTGCTTGGTAGGATCTTTGTGCTGAGGAATGCAACACACAGTGTGCCATCCTGGTAGCATGTATGGTGCTGTACAGCTTGTGCACAAAATGTGTGGTCCCGTTTTCTACTGAATCAGGAGGACTAGCTCAGCATGGTTACCAGGGTAGAGGCCTCTCATAGGACAGGCCTAATCTGCTTTTAACAAAAGTGATACAGAAGGTCTTTCATGTATTCCCCTACATTAACCCGTTCTATTCACCACTATTACCTTCCTTTCTCCCCCCCCTCCCATCCTAGCTATTTCTTCTGACCTACCTCACCCTTTCTACCTCCTTCCCTTCTCACTTTTATCTACTTTTCTTTAAAATGAAAATACAGTAAAATAGGTTCTAGAATCAAAGGGAGAATATTTCAAAGTGTAAATCAAGTGCATAAGCTGCAGTTCTCCCAGAATGTTGTATTTAGAAATATAGTCCCTTTGAGGGAATAGGGTGCATGTGGCGTGAGGATGGGTACCTTTTCGTACTTGCAGCTTTTTGCCTCTTCAGGATATCAGTATTAGTTTACTTTATGCTCTAATGTGTACCCAGAGACCCCATGTCTCCAGAATTGACTGACGTGGTATATAATATAGGGGATTAGAGTGGTATACTATTGTTGACTGGAGCCTTCCCATTCATCCCTAGCTCGTTATAAGCACAAAGCTGGCCCAAGGGAGATGAGTGGCATTTGCCCTGAAAGATTTTGGGACAGGAGGAGGAACTGCAGCCCACGTAACACTGTTTTTTTTTACATCTTCAGTCTTCTGGCATGTGTGATCTGTGGATTTTTTTTTTGCTAGGCCTCTGATATTGCTTAATGTTTTGTCAATTGTTCTCTTCTACATGCTTATTTATTTGATCGTTACCCATTCTCTTTTTGGTAAATAATGTTCAAAAAAGGAATGATAACACAAGGAAGCAATCTTATTTTAAAATGATGACAACATTTGAACTCAGTATGCAGAAAAGGTGTTATTGGAAAATTCCTCTTTACTTAAACTAATGCAGGGAAACTGTGAAGACTGGTGAGGGTAGTTTACACTTCCTAATGCCCCCAAGGGTTAAGTGTGCCCCCCAAAGCCCCCCACGTATTGTTTAGGAAAAGGGAAGACATGGTTGAGTGGCTTCCTGCTTGTCCTTCATACAACAGAGCAGTTCTGTTCATTTTACAGTCATTGGATAGATAACAATAGTAAATTCCAACAACTATAACTGAAGGTGTGTATGGAGCTTTAGACTAGGACTACCAAATGCAAGGTCAGCAAAACATTGGTATAGAATTAAGAGTCATTTACAGACTACCACTTTTCCTGCTAGTTGAGGATATAATCTAGAACAAAACTAATGTTTAAATCAGACCAATAATTGTTCCTTACAAAAAAGAGGTCAACAAGTACTGATGCACCATTAGACCTCTGTCCAATATAATGCACAGCATTCTGAATAATTTTTAAGTTATTAAGAAATTTAGCAAAATGTACTCCATCTGGACTACTGTGGCTATTACCCCTACGTAATTTCATACTGCCAGGAAACAGTGGCCTGGCTCTGCATGCAAACAATTTTTGTCCTTTTTCGAAGCTAATAATAAGATCTCCTTCTGGCTAACACGTTCATAGTTTGAATGGTCTCCAAGAGCCTGCTGGAAGCAACAACATTCAGGCCTCTGCGGCAGTTAGGAGGGTTAACTGCAGTGAGACATTTTATGTCTGCATAACGGACCAATGAGGCAAATACACATTATAGTCATATTCCTGATGGATGAGAAAGGGAAACCTTTTTTCTCTTTTCTTACAATACTTGTCAGGTAATGTGCAGGCTTCACAGCACAAAGTCACTAACCATTAACTTTAAGGATCACCATCTACAGCAATAATGTACTATTGAGTTTATATGCCAGGTGGTTTCCATAGCTGACTTTCTGTGTTGTAATACATCTGCGTATTGTGTCAAATGAACTACACAGAAACCTTCAATCTATTCCACCAGATCTTAGCAGAGAATTAAAAGGAGAAGGGGACCTGGGGCTCGATCCATTTAGGCTGAGTTTTCGAGACAAAAGTCTGTGGCTGGGAAAAAAATCAAGACCGCACTAATGCTCCATTAAGCCTGGCGCTGCCATTTTGACATCAAGTGACAAACCCAAAGGTGCTTACAACAAGACACTGTACAAAACAGGTCAAGTGTTTACCCATATGATTCAGCAAAAGTGCAGCTTTTATATTGGCACAAATCATAAGATGTGTTTTTGAAATCAATGTCAGTAATGGATCACCACGGGGCTTGGTGTTCCTTTTTTCCCTTAATTTGCACTTGAAAAGGCTTAGTCTTTGTGAGCAGGACATCTGCTCATTTCAAAAACACATCAAAATGAAACACTTAAAACTTAAGAAAAATGAGCTTATAATAGAGTTGTTAAAATATGTGCTTGAGGGATCCTTCGATTTCCTGGCTTTTTGATAGAATGCCTTATTATTTATCTTTACATTCTGTGTAGGATTTCAATTCCATGGTGAAAATCATTGTCAATAGAAAAGTCTTTATTGTTTCAAAAGTTGTCCTTGGTGCTTATAGCATTGAAACAGAGCTTGCTACTTTAGTGCGCCTTGTAACTGCACATGTATACTGTTTTTAGATATTGTTTCTAAAATCTGCTGTTTCTCTGAATCCGCCATATGTTGATGCCCTGAAACATTTTATCTCAAGAGAATTAATATGATCTATATTTATCTATTCCACTTTTAGTGCTCTGATAAATTCCCACCACAACTATCTCATTCTTTCAACACTTATAAATGTTTTGGAAATAAAGCTCCCACACAGTCCGGGTGTACTCGGGCAACAGAACAAATGTGTGCAATCATCAGCCTACTTCATACACAGGGGACTTCTTAGTTTTAGTCATTTCGCAGCCCGCACACATACACACATATATTTGCATCAAAACGCAATTAATTGTTTGCTATGTAATTGCTACGCTATGGAATGAGGAAAAGGATGAACACTTTGTCAGCAATTTTCAGTAAATTGGTGGTTTTTGAGACAAGTAAACAGTATTTTGAGGAAAAGATCACATTTACTCATCTCACGTAAAACTTTTCTTTTCTATATGAAACAAATTCATTACTTTCACTGATTATAAAGGATGAATGTTCTTCATTTAATTTTGCTCTAAGCCATTAAACTCCTTTGTTATTTTCAATCGTCTCTTTAAATAAGCATATTGATCCTTGTGTTGCAATGAAACTGGCATTTTAGCAAGTGTCACAAAAGACTTGCAGTCTAGCATTGATTGGCTTGCTCTGGACAACCAGTGTCAATTATTCCCATCTGATGTATATGCAATTTCTCTAAACAAGCAAGAAAGCTATTGTCAAGCTAGAATATTCACTTGCATTTCTTTACAAAGCCAAAAGGCTTTCTGCTGTGACCCAAGCCAGGAAACCACAAAATTAGGCCTTTTCTTCCTATTAATGATATTTAAAGCAACATTGTCACATGGGAGGCAAGATCAAGGTTTGAGAGCACATTTCACAAATTAAAAGGTTGTTATCAATGGTATGAGATAATGAATGAATGCACAACCTAAGAATATATGTGGCCTAGTCACTTGACCAACTCTGGACTAATAACCACCAAACAATTATACAAAAAAGGAAACATTTTAAGTAAAGGTTTTAGATTTGAATTAATAAAATATCAGGTAAATAATAAATATGTCATATAAATATTTCATGTTTACTATTTCTAGCAAGCAGATGGAGCTCTAAGTTCTTCTTTACAAGGTTGCAAGCTTAACCTTTAGAGCCTATCCATAATGGTGTATTTTCCACATAAATGAAAATGCATTTTGATTAGTAGAAATGAAATGTGTCACAGAACTACTATTTAGCGAGGTGTTTCTCGTCTACTAAATACTCTGTGGTCTACATTCAGGGTCCCTTATAAATCCACAGGAGCTGTGCACAACACGAGGGTTCATTTACACAGATGCATGTGTTAACTGGTATGCTGCAATGCCTGCAGATAGGTGTGAATCTGCTATGTTCTTGCCAATTGAATTAGAACCATGATTTGCCCGTTTTATCTCTTACCATGCTCTTAAAGCGTTTGGACAGAGACAGTCGTATGGGAAAAGTTACTGCTTTGTTTTCTATTATTACATTTTATTATTTTACATTTTTTATTATATGTGTCAGGCGTGCTTTCATTATCAATTGTTTATCTGTAAAATAAAGATATTAAAATATTTAAAATATATAAACTATGTATACAAAACTTCTAAACAAAAAGGAATGCCATTATGTATATGTAACCTAACCGTTATACATCTCTTGTTTGTTCTCTAATGCAATTCATTTCTTATTATCTTCAGCAAGGCAGCTAGGACTAATGAATTCTTCCCACCTATAATAATGATGAGGAGGGGGTGTTCTGTAGTCATAACATACATACTGTGCTAGGATGACAATGGCTGCTGGCTCTATTTTTAGACTACCTAAGTATGTACGACTACCTAAACCCAAAACCATGTATTTTATAGGCACATTGATGACATTCATATTTCCTTTCAAAGGTTTATCAATTTTTGGAACTTTTATCTATCAGCCCTATACTCTATCTTCTGATCTAGCTGTCAGACAAAAGCATTACTATAATTTAACAGTAAAATGGCACAGGGACTGGTGACAGACGACAATGCTAGGAAACAAGAACAGGTACAATTTTCAAAATATCTTTCCCTGACGCACGCATATAATCAGCTGTCATGTATTTATTTTGATTTGCTATTCAGTATTGCTGTCACAGAAAAAAAATCTCCTAATAGTTGCTAATATCATAGATCTGCCAGATCTGCAAAGTGACAACTCAGTAAGCAGAATTTGGGAAACAACATGCTGTTATCCAGATTCTGAAACATCAGTAATATTACAATGTCTATCAAACTACCAAAATGTCCAATTCAAACATGAATCTTTCATACTGTCTTATTATAATTTTTTTTGAAGAAGGCAAAAGGCTCACATCTAAATATGGCAATCACTAACCTAATACTGAAAATGGAGATGATCTAAAAGTGGTGGATCTTGATAAAAAAAATGCTGATGTTTTCAGCTGGTCACAACTTGTGATGAATAAGGCAGACAAAAAAACTGCCAATGTTTTTGTATAAATAACCCAAATATTCTGGTTAAAAGTCTGTTCACCATTCAATAATTGGGCCCCTATGTACCCAACCTCAACTGACCATTAAATGGCCTCCTGGGGCAAAAATAATAATAACAATAAACTGCTTAATAATAATGACTGCAGTTGGACAGCAATAAAACAAAAATAGTTTGAAAGGAAATTGAAAAAAAAAATACTTTTATTACTTCTAGGCTCCTACTTTATTATCCAGGCTGGGGTGACCTCCATGGGGCTTCTCATGGGATCCTGGGAATCTTTAGGACCCCAAACCCTGCGAAAATGCACTCTTGCACAGTGCTAGAGTGTATTCTCTTAATATTCAGGCCTGGAGCTTTCCTAAGATTCCATTGTTAGGCTCAGTGACTTCAGCAACAAAAAGAAAGAAGCAGACAGATTTGTTGCTTTGCTTGTTAGTGCAAAGTTTATTTAAACCACTAATAATAAGCTCTGTTGTAAAGGTTACTGAGTGCTGTGGTGAACCCATGGAAACGTATAACCCATACACATTTTAATTTTTTCAAATAAAATTCACAATATTTTAATTTGTTATATCTGTATAGTATTTAGTAAAAATAAAACGATTCTTATGATGTTCATGACAATGGAAGACAATGTTGGGACACACAAGTTGCATATATTTTACTCAAACATTTCACTGACTCTATATTAAATTAGAATAACCGCTGTAACACTCATCTGACTAAAATATTGCAGATTTTACTTATTTACACCACTGTGTCACATGTAGCTGTAAGAAAGCACACATTTGATTAACAGTGAATTAAATGTTGCTAGATGAAAAATGAGAAAACCTGGGCACATGGGAGCTGCTTCTCCAGGGAAACTGCAGATATTGGATTTCAGGGCATAGGAATGTGTATTTGTAAAAAGAAAAATTTTGTAAATCTAGTCACAGATGACATATGTTTACAATACAGAATTTTGTATTTCCAATCATGAGCTGGTGTGCATTACAAAAGCAGCTAGGCTTAGCTGAGAAATGTTCCTGTCACCATAAGGCAAACATAATGCAAATCTGAAAACTTTGCAAACTTGACATGTAAACAGGTGGCTCAGCTCAATTTACAGAGTTAGCAATTTATTTCTCTTCATTTGTAAATAAGGATTTTTTTTTTAAAAAAAGGGGTGGTATCTTTGGTTTTCAATCTTTGATTTTCTATTTGGTATGCAGTATGAACTATGTGCCTATGTTTCCCTTCTTTTTTCCTTCTTTAGAATTATAAGATTTTTTGGGCAGGGTCCTCTCCTTCACCTGTGTCATTGTTTTTATCTGTCTGTCATTTGCAACCTCTATTTAATTTACAGTGCTGCATTATGTTGCTAAATAAACAATCTCTCTCTCTCCCTCTCTCTCTCTCTCTCTCTCTCTCTCTCTCTCTCTCTCTGTATATATATATATATATATATATATATATACATACATCGTTTATTATAATTAGAATGACTGGTCTCTCAACTGTCCCTCTGCTGGCACACAACTGATAGCAATGCATTTGACATTTCCTAACACGACAGATGCAACCTAGCTTGTGATACACATTAGGCAGAAGGAAAAGTTTGAAGAAAATTGGTTAGTTTACACAACAATTGAAAAAAGACATAGCTTGTGATATACATTAGGCAGAAGGAAAAGTTTGAAGAGGCTTATGGAAAGTATGAGTTCTCATATATCAAAAATAGAGAAGATATATGAAGAAGGTAAAATGGGAAGGGAAAGATTAGATAAGGTGAAAGATATTTTATTGTTGAAATCCCAGAGGCATGCTTGTAACAAGGATCATAAATACGTCATGCTGTAAACTGACCAACAAATTGAACAGCTGCAGTTGCTATTCAGTATGTACTCAAGTGCATAATTCTCTTAGTAGTTGTATACTGGGACATTGTCCTCAATACCGTTCCACTAGAGCAGTTGTAATGAGAACACAAAAGGCTCCACTGAAGCACTAGATCTTTGATAGCATATTTGTTTTAATTGCACAGCACATATTTCCAACCTAAAGAAAAGGGTGATCTTGATTCTAGATTCAAGCCAAAGACTAACTTCAGTAAAATATGCATGCTCCCACACTCCCTTTGTCCAAGGAAATGCAAGCAGCAAGGTTAAAAGGGAAATAATGAGTTATTTTTGAATTACCTGAGTATGTGATGGGGGTAATCCTTTCCTGCCATAGACACCTATGAGTGCATCCTTCTGTAGGGTGATATTAAACTTAAGAAACTGTGGTTGATCGATGGAAAGCTGTGACCTCCAAAATACACCTGGAGGAATTTCTTGCACTGCTCTTCGGCCAACGTCCAGCTCTCCCCAGTCAACGGTATTGTTTTCTTGACCAAGAAGACCAGGTTTCACTAAGAACAAAAAAAAAAAGGAAAGTTAGTTACAGATTTAGGTTAACTTTCATGTATATGAATGTATCAATAATTTATACCATTGTACACTTTTTCATTTACTGCCATTTTGAACGAAACAATTTATTAATTCAGCAAGGAACTGAAGAGTGTAATAAAGACGTTAAAGTTTCGATACTTTTAGTATGTATTCAAAGTTGGGGCTAATATGACTTTAAAAAAGCTTTTTAATTTGATGATGATTTTTCTACCTATAAGGATTCTATGATTGTTCACTTCAGTCATTTCAGTGGGCGGTATTCTTCTCTTGCAGTACTCTGGTCCTGAGTTTAATTTTTATACTGATATTTTCTAAATGGTCCTTTTAGAAGTGCTTTGTTCACAGCTTGAACCAGGTAGTAAACTTGGCATTAGCTGTGAATAAATATAGGGTGACATTATATCTAAATGTGTTCTAATGCTCTATTTTATTATTTAGGACATTTCTATGTTTAATTTTGAGAACATGAGCATGTTCTGGGTACCTAAACCTCTAAATACAAATGTAATATACTGCAGTTTACCAGTCTATAGATGAGGTGGATGTATTAGTTTCCTTTTTTCCTGTCCCTGGGTGACTTATGCTTACTCCTCCAGAGTATCTAAAGAGGGAGCCATTGTTGTCACCCATGATGGACGGCAAACATGTCTTTGTATATCTGTATTTCAAGGAGAACGATAAGATTAGTAAGAAAGAAAAAACATTTTTGCATTTAGTTTACAGGAAGTGACAGTAACTCTGCATTTCTAGCAAAACCAACATGTATTTTCTATACTTCCTTCAAATGAAAAATGAAAATGAATGCAGCCCCCACATATTAGGACTAGTAAACTGCGATACATAAACTGTTTGTTCTTAGATTTAGTGATGCTTTAGCGTTATCTGGAATCGATTTATCTTTATTTTTGTGGGATGACATACAATATGTAGATGCCAAATCATATCTACCTATATCTACCTGAGTTTTGTCCTGCAAGCACAGATAGGATAAGGGTTGGGGTATATGGGTACTTCTTTTATGTTGCATGTTCCTGAATATTTTGTTCAATTCAGGCCGAGGAAACTTATCTTGCACTGCTGAGTATGTAATTGGATGCACACATTTAATCAGTGTTTGTTTTATTTGTGCCGAGATGCACATTGCACAATGGATATATTTTAAATGACATTAACATGTTACAATTTTTTTGAGAATTTAGTGATCAGGACCCAGATCTGCTTTATCTTGTGCTGCTGGGACCATTTTTTTGTACAATATTATGATCATCCTAGAAAAGCAGTGACGTGTCATTATTAAATGGATTTTGTATTTCTTGACCTTATTTTCAAATTTCCTAAAGAAGAATGTGTCTCTATTTGTAGGAGGTGAACGTCATAATTTGTGCTACTTACAATTCCAGTGTCATACTCTAAAGCAAGTCGCATCCTCGCCAGGTGATTTAATTATTGGATGTAGCAGAATGTGAGCTATCATCACTCACTTAAACAGTGACACATATGACACATTAATACAGAATAATTTGTCCAGGTACTGGAATAGCTAATGTGCAAATGAAACTATTAATGGCATTTACTCAGTTCAAGATTTGTTCAGAGCATAAGTTGATGCTTGCCCACAGTTCACTAATCAGCAAGTCACACACCAAGGTGAAATATATATAAAGAGAATCAATAGCATGCTATCACCCATAACCTTGAACCTAACGTGAGCACTGTGAAATGGCTTAAGGTAACACATTACATGTTTGTGTGCAAATAATCACCCAACATAACTTTACACAGCTGAGGTTCTGTCATATGCAGCAACCTGCATGAAACAAGAAACCTTCTGGTAAAAGGAAATGAATCAATATTCACTTAAGTGATAGAATATTATATCAAGTCTACCTGCTCTTTGCAGATAGCAATAAAAGAAAGTTAACCCCTCACACTCGGGGAATATACTGTAGCCACAGCAAATTGAAAAAAGGCTAATTAAGGGTAAATTAAGGGTACAGTGTAATGATTTAGGATAAGAGCTGGTTAGACACATAGGGTCTGATTTATTAAAGCTCTCCAAGGCTGGAGAGAATAGACTTTCATCAGTGAAGCTGGGTGACACAGCAAATCTGGAATAGATCTGGTCCAGGATTGAAATCATTTGCTAGCAAATAGCAAATGACTTTGAAAGAATCCATTCCAGGTTTGCTGATTCACTTCACTGATGAAAGTATATCCTCTCCAGTCCGGTCCACAGAAAGGATGTTAGAGTGCAGTTTGTTTGCCTTTTATTGTTGGAACTCTTCGATTTAGCCATTTTGTAAACCTCAGTTTGTCTGTAGATGTTAGATAACTAGTTAGAAATCAGTGAGGAAAAGAAAAAGCCACTAACAATATAAACTGTAAATATTTTAACCTATTTCCCTAGCTTAGCCTCTGCTGCAAAGATAGGCTAAAGTAATCCCAGTGACACTATTATTAATTCCTCTTTGTTTTCTTTCTTTTTTTTTCATTGTCCTAAGTAGGGACTCCACACCATGGACACATAGGTGAACAGGATCACACAAAGCAGAAATTTAATTGGTGATTGAAGCATCTTAGAGCACAGGGAGCAAGAAAAACCTGGCATTCAAGCTGCCCAGCTCTAACAATGCTCAAAGTTCTGAACTCAGTGGGTGCTCGCTAACAATCGCAGCTATAAAAGTAAATGCCGTCAAGAAAAAGGAAATAGCTTCAGAACAAACACATAAAAGTATAAAATAAGCAGCAAATGGGCCACATAGGCAGCTAGGTTTGGATAGATAAAATTATCTATTTATAGGTTTATGGTGGTGCCATTATGTCATGTGACTCATACAAAGGAATTCTTCCAGTCTAATAAGTTTTTCATTTTTTTTTTTTAAAGTAGCTGTTGTTGCAATAGGACAATATCTGACAATCTTGGAATACTTTTTTGTTGTTGCCGATACCATATCCTCCATTCACAGCCTACAGAAAGCACACCAGAATAAAAAAAAAACATTAGCAGGTGAGCTTTTCTTTCCTTATTCTGAAATATTCACATGTTATTTTGGAACTCTATTCAACTAAAAGCAGTTTTAAACTATTTCTCTATACTGGTAACATCAACCTGGGATATGTGGCGTTGCTAGAGGTGTACAGTTCATTTGTATATTTTATTTTGGCTAATTTATTTAATTAAAAAATTGAAATTTTGATGAGATGTCATTCACATTTGTACTCTACATTTTTCTTGAACTTATTTTACCTAATGGAGCCACAAAGCTTACATCTTTGTGATAAATTTTATTAAGTAGATTTATTTTCCCACAGTGCTTTGCTGACTCCAAGGTTGGGATAAACTTAAAACCTTAGACTGTTAAAAAAAACTAACAGAATAATCAATCTGCAGCATTAATTACAGCGTAAGAAGTTAAAGGCAAGAATTCTTCTTCCACATACATTTATGTATATATATCACCATTGCCTTTATAATTAATATTACTAAAAAGCTACTTAAATGGAGATGTTCATGGTAAAATGGACTATATGGAGTTATTGATTCACTTGTGTACTCTCATTACTAGTATCAGTCCACTAATGGACTTTACATTCTATGTTTCTGCACGAAAGCTAATTGGGTATTCTATTATAATATATTCAAACATGAAAATAATAATAGCGATAGAAGACATGGAATAAGTCACACAAAAGTACAGAAAATCATACATAAAAAATATACGGCTTACCGCTGTCACTGGAGGGCACATTTACAGTATGTGTTGGCACCACGTCTGAATTAACTTTTCCATTCTCAAAAGTGTCATTTTCTGTCTGCTGTAGCTGCCAGTTGAGGCCAAAGAGATGCATGGCTGACAGAGAGAAATAAGCTATGTTAAAGAATTTCTGTTTAGGATAATGAGGGCTGGTAATCAAACAGAACGGTACAGAATATAAACTATGAAAATGATCATCTAATATAAAACAACAGCTGCACTGTCTCTAGTCACTTTAATCTATTCTAATCTAGATTCTCTAGAAAGAAATGTGTTATATTGGTATATACAATATTGTATCTCTTTATCTCTGAGCAAGAGTTATGGATCTCACTGGTGATGACAAAATCTGAAAGTCACCAACTGGAAGCACGTATACAGCATATTCATTTCGCTTCTGTCTCAGCTATGAATTAGCTCATGGGCGTCTAACAGCAAACCTTGAGGGCTGGGATTTGCTCATATTTTTAGTATTTCTGTAACAGACAGCAGTAAAGTATGAAATTACCTCATTACCTTATTAATTTGAACATCCAGCTCTGCTTGTGGCCCTCAAGGTCTAGATTTAGAATTTTAATTACAATAATAAAACATTACCTGTCATCATCGTGTCAAGATTTTTTTAGTGTATCAGATATTTCACATTTAAACTCATACAAATATGTGACCTGACTTTTGTTATTGTTAACGCACGATAAATTAAGAAAGGTGTCAATCTGCTTAATGCTTAATTACACTTTTTTCAAAGCCAGTATATCATTTTTAGTTGTAGAAATTAACTTTCCAAGCAGGTCAGCGAGTCCTTTGTGCTTCTTGTGATCCATGCCTGAAGGCTCCCCGGTGAACTGTACAGTGTAGGAGTGGGGACTCAAGCTCTGAACAGGCTGGCACAGGGCAATAAGGTAAGATGAGAGTGTTTGGAAAGATACCAAATTGGTAATGTAAGATGAAAGCATCTGCATGTAAGGATTACAGTGTGTTATATAGTTCCCAGCAGAGCCAGGCTTTGATTAGGAACACATATTTTTCCATAAATTAGCTTTTGTTTTGAGTTTCCTGCTGTGTGTATGTGCTGTTTGTTGGAACGTATTGGGCTATTTGGGGCTTTAGTATGTCCATCTGTATCTGTCATACCTTGATAAAGTGTAGGCCGCTGTAATCAGGCGTGCTAGCTCATTGAGTTATCTGGAGAATTCCTCTATTTTTTAAACACGCAGCTGCCCATGAAGGCAACAGAGGCATGTGTGTGCAGGTTTAAATGGATTCAAAATAAACAACTCACATTACATTATGAAGCTAGGGAAATGCCAACATAGCACAGGGTGCAATTTTCATCTATTATATAAATAGACAGAAAAAAAAGTGAGGAACATACTAAAGCAAAGAAAATGCTGTTTATTTACTTTGGAAACAACGCTATATTTTAATTACTAATTCTTGAAGTGGTCAGTGCTCCAGCGTTGTAGCATTTGGGTCTATTTTCTAAACTGAATTTAATGCATTGTATATTCTTCCTATGTTTATCTTGGTTTTCTCTCTAGAGCACAGCTTTGATCATGCATTAACCAAAGGAAGTAAACTTCTTTGACCGATGTGGGTGCATTATAATGGGTACTACTGGAAAGGTACTCTAGGTGTATGGGTGGCAGGTCAATCAGGGTTTAAGGAAGGGAAGGCTTGAGCCACAAACGACACTGTAAATGCTACTTCCCTAAATTCTATTAAATTTATGTCAGCACCATGTACATTTCTACTATGCCTGCAATTTGACATTTCCAAACATGCTAGAGCCCATTTGGACTTCCCCTTACTACTTAGCCTCTTGTTATTTCTTTCTTGTGTCTACAAAATAAATGTTTTGAATGATAAGTTTTATGAAATAGAGAAATTATTGTTTTTAGACATGACAATTTACACATACACAGAAGAAGATGTAATTTTTGTCCTTCAGAAAAACTGGCTGCCATCCTATATTGGTTGTTTTATTAAAGTACATTACAGAACCAATCAATTCAGGGAGATATATTCAGATAAAAGGTCACTATTTTTATGTAATAATTAATTTTATTATTACTATTAAATTGTTGTTTAACGGTAAAATCAGTGCTTTTATCACCATACTGTATTTACCCTTAACTGGTGATCGGAAGATCCTAAATGTGCTATCAGGATGTTTGAAACAGATCTCACTGATCCCCTATGGCTTTGGTCCCCAACTTTTAGCATGCGTGGGTAGCTGTGTGTCGCTAAAAGGGGAGGAAACTTCCCCCAGAGTGATGTCATGAAGCCGGAACCCACCCACTCTTCCATCGCAGGCCTGAGCCGTGTAATGGGAGAGTGGAAGGGTTGTGTTCAGAGACACAACTTGCCCTCCTCCCTGAGCCTGCAATGTCTGGCCGGTGCGCCCCGCTGGTGGGCCGCAGACCAGGGGTTGGGGGACCTCTGCCCCATGGTGTAGCCTATTGGTATTTCCATATATGTAAGGTGGCAATTACCCCACAGTAAAATTTAAAAGAGATGTCAATTATAAAATCACCTTGAACACAACCTAATCAGTTTAAATGCAAACCATATTCATGGTCAATATACAATTGGTATACTGTAGGGAACATATGCCACTAACAGACATATGCTGACCTAATTGCATGTGCTGTGTTTAAAAAATGCATCACACATTGTGGAGCAGTGTTTCATGACCCTTTTAACATGGGGGAACCCCTTGAAATAATTTTCAGGTTTTCAGGAAATCCTTTAAATAACTACT